>NC_091189.1:41713499-41728499 GCF_040958095.1 Procambarus clarkii
GAGAGGTGCTGGAATATTGGCTTTAAGCTATCACCTCTCTCAGTACACGTACGCCAAAGCTTACGTCTAGCAGGGAGAAGTGTTAACTGTGTGGAAGCACGGAATATTCTGAGGACTGAGGTCGTGGCGGCCCCAGACATCAAGTAGTATGGGGGGGGGCGAGTGCAGTTGCAGCCAGACCGGCGACCAATCAGCGGGGAGCCGGCAGTAAGACGGGTAGTTTGGCGGTTTGAGTCTGAGCAGGTGTTCTTGGCTGCATACGTTTTGCGCTCTGGCAAACCTTGCTGGTGTTGTTGTCGTTGTTGGACATTTTTTCCATAGTAGTTTTATATAGTTGTAACGACGTATTTGTGGAGGGAAGAGCAGGCTCAATCTCTTGAAGGAGATTATCGTCACAACTCTCCCCCGAAGCCTGCGGTTCTGGAAGAAGTACGTCGTTATGTGGTGGAGTATTAGATGGAGTCGCTTCTACTTCATAAACTCTGGAGAGATCATGGGCTAAGATGTTGTCGGACTCTTGGTATAGCATGTCTCCAGGTTGAATTTCTGCAGTTAGCAAGCCCATAGTAGAAGACGTTGAGATGAGAAGTGGGCGTGCTGCAGGAGGTGTAGGGTGGTGTGGTCCGTGTTGATGGTGGACCGAGCACTTTTCAGGTGTGGAGTGAAGTGCTGAAGCTTCAGGATGAGGAAGAGTAGCTCCTTGCCAATTGTTCCGTAGTTCCTTGTAGCAGTAGTCGCTGACAGGTGTATTCTCCTCGCCTCGTTGTTGCATCGCGACACCACCAACGTCGGTACCATTGGCGTCGACATGGAGGATGAAGGGCTTATCTGACGAGGTGAGAGTGGAATTAGAATAGGGCAAAGGAGCACGATTATTATCCTGAAAGCATTTGGGAAGATCATTAAGGATTTCGGAATTAGAAAGTGCTGACTCCTTGTCAGTGCTTTCGGGAGGAGAAGCTGGGAAGGTCTCACTGTGGATGTAGGGTTCTGTGAAGGTAGAACAGTTAATCAGGACAGTGGGAGGAGTACCATTATATTGCTTCAGGAGGTTGACGTGGCACAGCTGGGTCTTCCGCCGCCTATCTGGAGTCTCTATTACGTAGTTGTTATTATTCCTGCACTCTTTGACGCAGTAGGGTCCTGAAAACCTGTTTTGTAAAGGTGAACCTGGGATAGGGAAGTATGCAAGGACGAAGTCTCCCGGCTTGAATTTTCTTACTTTGTTGGTCTGGTCGTAATGAGTCTTCATTCTCTCCTGGGCTTTCAATAGATTATCATGGGCAAAACGGTGGACTCTCTCTAGAATGTGTTGAAGGTTTTGAAGAAACTGGGGCACATTCTGATGCTCACTGAAGGTGGCATCTCTGAGAGAGTCTTTGAAAGCCTTAAGGGGAGTACGGCACTTACGGCCGTAGAGCATCTCATAAGGAGATACTCCTAGGGACTCATTGGGGAGACTTCTGTAAATACACATTATAAGGTCAATCTGCTTATCCCAATCCTTCGAGGTTTCACTACAAAACTTTTTCAAGAGTGCTTTGATAGTCTGATGACTACGTTCAAGAGAACCCTGTGAAGCAGGATGATAGGGGTTGGACAATACCTGTTTGATGTTGAACTCCTCCAGTGTCCTTTTGAAGAGATCACTGGTGAAGTTGGTACCACAGTCGCTCTGAATCTCCCTGGGAAATCCGTATTGAGTGAAGATCTTCAATAGATATTTTATAACCGTAGCAGCCGTGATGTTCTTCACTGGAACTGCTATGGGAAATCTGGTGGTAGGACACAGGATGGTTAGGATGTAGGCGTTACCTGAACTGGTCCGAGGTAAAGGACCAACACAGTCTATTATGAGTCTGTGGAAAGGTTCCGCAGGCACCTGTATGGGAATCAGTGGCGCTCTGGGAATGGAGATGTTCGGTTTGCCTGCCATCTGACATGTATGACACTGTTTTACGTACTGTTTGACGTTATTTACCATACCTGGCCAGTAGTAGTCTTGACGAATTCCATGGTAAGTCTTGTTGAAGCCGTAGTGGGAGAGTGCTCCGTGGGCCAGGTGTAGAATAGTGGGCCGCAGGCTGGTAGGAATCACAAGTTGTTCGATGTTGGCCCAATCGTCCTCCTCCTTCAGTTTACTGGGTCTATATCTGCGGTAGAGCAAGTCGTTCTCTAGGAAGAACCCAGGAATACTGTCGGGTTGAGTCTCAGCCTGGAAAAACAATGGTGTTAAAGTAAGATCTTCCCTCTGCAACTTACGGAACTCCAACTTGGTCAGATGCGGGGGGAGTTTCTGAGGGTCTTGAGGGACAGCGGTAGCAGTAGAGTCAGCTGGCTGTGGACGTGCGGCTTGTGCACGGGTGGTCACGAGAACCGGAGGAGAAACTTCATCACTCTCTTGAACCTCTGCTGGAACATACTCTAGAATAGGGTTTATTGGCACAGAGTTACACACCTGGGGTTTGTCCATGACGATCAGGTTGGTCGGTTGCAGGTCTTCTGCCAAGTCGTTGCCTAGGAGAAGTTACACTCCAGGCATGGGAAAAGGCTTTTCCCTGACGGCGACTTGGACTTCTCCGTTCACGTAGGGACAATCCAGGTGGACTCTGGCGAGAGGGTATGGAGTGGTAGCAGTGAGGTCAGTGATGAAGACAGTTTCTCCGGTGTAGACGATGTTGGGCACAGCCGACTTCAAGATGATCGATTGAAGAGCCGCTGTGTCCCTCAAGATCTTCAATTTGAAACGTCCCTCCGGATTTGAACCGTTGGCAGAGACAGTTCCAGTGTACAGGTGGTTACTGAAAAGAGAAAGATCATTAACATTAACACCAACATTCATCACAGGCTTACCGGACTTAGGAGGAGTTGGTTTGGGTTTCTGTGGGTCAGTGGTTCCCTTGTATTGAGACTTACCACACTTGTCTATGGTATGTCCATAGAGTCTACAATACTTGCAGTACAATTGCGAGCCAGCTTGATCGGGGCTCACTTTCTCGTAACTGTACCACGACTTCTTACTGGAGGATGGTTCGGGTGTCAGCCGGTGGATGAGGCTGTAAGTGTCAGCCGACTTAGCACACTTCAGGTAGTCGGTTTCTTCTTTATCTGCTAAGTAGAGGCGGACAGGAGGCGGCACACGTCTCAAGAATTCTTCAACTAGCATCAGGTTGACGAGTTCTGTAAAAGTAGAGACATGTGCTGCTTCCAGCCATTTCATGAAATACCTCCGTTTCGTGTTAGCAAACTCGAGGAAGGTAGTGGTACTTGCCTTCAGGTGGTCACGGAATTTCCTTCTATAACTTTCTGTGGAAAGTAGGTAGGCGTCCAACACTGCTTGTTTCAGAGTCTGGTAGTCATTCTCAGACGCCAGAGTACTGAGTGTGACTGCAGCTCTACCTGTAAGATGGACTCTGAGAAGTGTGGCCCATTGGTCGACAGGCCAACTGAGTTGATTAGCAAGGGTTTCAAAGGTGGTAAAGAACACATCAACTTCTGCTTCTACAAAGGATGGCATTAACTTACTTGCATGTGATATATTAAAACTGACGGGAAGATTGGCAGTAGCTTGTTGGCGTTGAGTGAAGTGTGAAGTTTCCAAGGCGATTTCTCGTTGACGACACTCTAGAGCCAGAGTCGCTTGTTGCTTGTCATGTTCGCGTTGCATCTCCAACTCGCGTTGTTTGGTTTCAAGCTGTACGCGTTCCCGCTCCTGGAGTGTTTCAAGCAGTACTCGTTCACGTTCACGGAGTAATGCGACCTCACGTTCGTGTTCTTCTCTCCTCAAGGCGGCCTCGCGTTCTTGTTCGTCTCTCCTCAAAGCAGTTTCACGTTCTCTGAGGGTGATTTCTCGTTCTTGTTCTTCCCTTCGTATGGCAGCTGCTTCTCTTTGCTGCTCACGTTCAATCTTGGCCAGCTCTAGTTTAAGTTTCATCGTTGCCAAGTCAGTTTTATCTGCAATATAGTAAGTTTCATGAGTTTCAGAGTCTATCTTACCTTGCTCTAAATAGTAATCCAGCAACAGGTTGTATAGGTCATTTTTGTTGGCTTGGTAGGGAACTTCTAGTTGATACTCATGTGCAAGAGTTTGTAATTCAGTCCTCTTGGCACGACTTAAAGTCCCTATTTCACCTGCTGGATTTGCACGGAAAGTTTGGAGACGAAACATGGTGAAATTAGCAAATAAAGGTACACGAATATTCAATAGTGAATGTCAGAAACAGGACAACGTGGCAACTGATACCTATCCTGTGAGATTTTTAACAATTAAAGTTAAGTAAAAGATGTTAAATGATTAATTTAAATCAAGGGCGCAGGAAATCTTGTACCCGGTACTCATGTAAGAGGATAAGGGCAAGAAAATCCTACTAACAAATGAAACAGAGTTTCGAAAACAAATGAAACAGTTAATTGCCTCAAAAGTAAAATTGGTAGTCCAAGGATGTAGGCATACCTTGCCAAGTCTCTATAGGACATAAAGCAAGTTTTTCCTACTGAATTTAATATGATACTTACAGAATTAGCGAACTTTTGTGCTCTGAAAAAGTAAGCTAATTCCCTACCGTTGTATGTATCATCATCTCTGACTGACGTGTAGGGGTGCGAGGTGTCAACTGGTGACGAGAACTGCTGCTGAGGTCCCAATTCAGCAACTAAAGTTCGAGCTAGAGGAACTATGGCCCTCTTTGTCCTCCTACAGTCAGATTGCAGAAGATTGGGTACTCTTGACCCGGGGCAGACCACAGTACCAGGGTACCAATATGATGATCTGTCAAAAATGAGAAATATCCAAGGGACAAAGATGGTAAACACGAGTAATAACACGGAGGGAGAGATGACCAATTAAGAGTATGACTGAGGCCTACAGTCACCACGTAATCCAAAGTTGTCTCACCTTCACCATATGCTACTCTCGTAATGCACAATACACCGCACCTTATAAAAAATGAAATTGAATATGAAAAACAGTAAAAACTACGTTAACAAAGTTAAATACGCTTACCATTAATTACCACTTGGCACCAGTACCTGAGTGAAGCTCCTAGGACAGGCCCCCATATAATATGTGACGGTAAAGCGTTGGTGTTCGGCTGTTCAAAGCTAGGGGTATGGCCTCGTCACATAGTATTAAAAAAAATAGAAAATCTGGAACTTCGTCTGTGGTAAGGTAAGGAGAAGACACACAAAACACAAGTAAACTTTAACAATGAAATTTTAATTACGTTAAATAAACAAAACATGAATAAAATGGACAAACAAATTCGTATAATAAAATCAATCAATCAAAATAATAAGAATAATTAAATGACAATGAAAAGTTACGTTAAGACAAAATAACAAGAAGTGCAATATACAAAAAATGAGAGGTGCTGGAATATTGGCTTTAAGCTATCACCTCTCTCAGTACACGTACGCCAAAGCTTACGTCTAGCAGGGAGAAGTGTTAACTGTGTGAAAGCACGGAATATTCTGAGGACTGAGGTCGTGGCGGCCCCAGACATCAAGTAGTATGGGGGGGGCGAGTGCAGTTGCAGCCAGACCGGCGACCAATCAGCGGGGAGCCGGCAGTAAGACGGGTAGTTTGGCGGTTTGAGTCTGAGCAGGTGTTCTTGGCTGCATACGTTTTGCGCTCTGGCAAACCTTGCTGGTGTTGTTGTCGTTGTTGGACATTTTTTCCATAGTAGTTTTATATAGTTGTAACGACGTATTTGTGGAGGGAAGAGCAGGCTCAATCTCTTGAAGGAGATTATCGTCACAACTCTCCCCCGAAGCCTGCGGTTCTGGAAGAAGTACGTCGTTATGTGGTGGAGTATTAGATGGAGTCGCTTCTACTTCATAAACTCTGGAGAGATCATGGGCTAAGATGTTGTCGGACTCTTGGTATAGCATGTCTCCAGGTTGAATTTCTGCAGTTAGCAAGCCCATAGTAGAAGACGTTGAGATGAGAAGTGGGCGTGCTGCAGGAGGTGTAGGGTGGTGTGGTCCGTGTTGATGGTGGACCGAGCACTTTTCAGGTGTGGAGTGAAGTGCTGAAGCTTCAGGATGAGGAAGAGTAGCTCCTTGCCAATTGTTCCGTAGTTCCTTGTAGCAGTAGTCGCTGACAGGTGTATTCTCCTCGCCTCGTTGTTGCATCGCGACACCACCAACGTCGGTACCATTGGCGTCGACATGGAGGATGAAGGGCTTATCTGACGAGGTGAGAGTGGAATTAGAATAGGGCAAAGGAGCACGATTATTATCCTGAAAGCATTTGGGAAGATCATTAAGGATTTCGGAATTAGAAAGTGCTGACTCCTTGTCAGTGCTTTCGGGAGGAGAAGCTGGGAAGGTCTCACTGTGGATGTAGGGTTCTGTGAAGGTAGAACAGTTAATCAGGACAGTGGGAGGAGTACCATTATATTGCTTCAGGAGGTTGACGTGGCACAGCTGGGTCTTCCGCCGCCTATCTGGAGTCTCTATTACGTAGTTGTTATTATTCCTGCACTCTTTGACGCAGTAGGGTCCTGAAAACCTGTTTTGTAAAGGTGAACCTGGGATAGGGAAGTATGCAAGGACGAAGTCTCCCGGCTTGAATTTTCTTACTTTGTTGGTCTGGTCGTAATGAGTCTTCATTCTCTCCTGGGCTTTCAATAGATTATCATGGGCAAAACGGTGGACTCTCTCTAGAATGTGTTGAAGGTTTTGAAGAAACTGGGGCACATTCTGATGCTCACTGAAGGTGGCATCTCTGAGAGAGTCTTTGAAAGCCTTAAGGGGAGTACGGCACTTACGGCCGTAGAGCATCTCATAAGGAGATACTCCTAGGGACTCATTGGGGAGACTTCTGTAAATACACATTATAAGGTCAATCTGCTTATCCCAATCCTTCGAGGTTTCACTACAAAACTTTTTCAAGAGTGCTTTGATAGTCTGATGACTACGTTCAAGAGAACCCTGTGAAGCAGGATGATAGGGGTTGGACAATACCTGTTTGATGTTGAACTCCTCCAGTGTCCTTTTGAAGAGATCACTGGTGAAGTTGGTACCACAGTCGCTCTGAATCTCCCTGGGAAATCCGTATTGAGTGAAGATCTTCAATAGATATTTTATAACCGTAGCAGCCGTGATGTTCTTCACTGGAACTGCTATGGGAAATCTGGTGGTAGGACACAGGATGGTTAGGATGTAGGCGTTACCTGAACTGGTCCGAGGTAAAGGACCAACACAGTCTATTATGAGTCTGTGGAAAGGTTCCGCAGGCACCTGTATGGGAATCAGTGGCGCTCTGGGAATGGAGATGTTCGGTTTGCCTGCCATCTGACATGTATGACACTGTTTTACGTACTGTTTGACGTTATTTACCATACCTGGCCAGTAGTAGTCTTGACGAATTCCATGGTAAGTCTTGTTGAAGCCGTAGTGGGAGAGTGCTCCGTGGGCCAGGTGTAGAATAGTGGGCCGCAGGCTGGTAGGAATCACAAGTTGTTCGATGTTGGCCCAATCGTCCTCCTCCTTCAGTTTACTGGGTCTATATCTGCGGTAGAGCAAGTCGTTCTCTAGGAAGAACCCAGGAATACTGTCGGGTTGAGTCTCAGCCTGGAAAAACAATGGTGTTAAAGTAAGATCTTCCCTCTGCAACTTACGGAACTCCAACTTGGTCAGATGCGGGGGGAGTTTCTGAGGGTCTTGAGGGACAGCGGTAGCAGTAGAGTCAGCTGGCTGTGGACGTGCGGCTTGTGCACGGGTGGTCACGAGAACCGGAGGAGAAACTTCATCACTCTCTTGAACCTCTGCTGGAACATACTCTAGAATAGGGTTTATTGGCACAGAGTTACACACCTGGGGTTTGTCCATGACGATCAGGTTGGTCGGTTGCAGGTCTTCTGCCAAGTCGTTGCCTAGGAGAAGTTACACTCCAGGCATGGGAAAAGGCTTTTCCCTGACGGCGACTTGGACTTCTCCGTTCACGTAGGGACAATCCAGGTGGACTCTGGCGAGAGGGTATGGAGTGGTAGCAGTGAGGTCAGTGATGAAGACAGTTTCTCCGGTGTAGACGATGTTGGGCACAGCCGACTTCAAGATGATCGATTGAAGAGCCGCTGTGTCCCTCAAGATCTTCAATTTGAAACGTCCCTCCGGATTTGAACCGTTGGCAGAGACAGTTCCAGTGTACAGGTGGTTACTGAAAAGAGAAAGATCATTAACATTAACACCAACATTCATCACAGGCTTACCGGACTTAGGAGGAGTTGGTTTGGGTTTCTGTGGGTCAGTGGTTCCCTTGTATTGAGACTTACCACACTTGTCTATGGTATGTCCATAGAGTCTACAATACTTGCAGTACAATTGCGAGCCAGCTTGATCGGGGCTCACTTTCTCGTAACTGTACCACGACTTCTTACTGGAGGATGGTTCGGGTGTCAGCCGGTGGATGAGGCTGTAAGTGTCAGCCGACTTAGCACACTTCAGGTAGTCGGTTTCTTCTTTATCTGCTAAGTAGAGGCGGACAGGAGGCGGCACACGTCTCAAGAATTCTTCAACTAGCATCAGGTTGACGAGTTCTGTAAAAGTAGAGACATGTGCTGCTTCCAGCCATTTCATGAAATACCTCCGTTTCGTGTTAGCAAACTCGAGGAAGGTAGTGGTACTTGCCTTCAGGTGGTCACGGAATTTCCTTCTATAACTTTCTGTGGAAAGTAGGTAGGCGTCCAACACTGCTTGTTTCAGAGTCTGGTAGTCATTCTCAGACGCCAGAGTACTGAGTGTGACTGCAGCTCTACCTGTAAGATGGACTCTGAGAAGTGTGGCCCATTGGTCGACAGGCCAACTGAGTTGATTAGCAAGGGTTTCAAAGGTGGTAAAGAACACATCAACTTCTGCTTCTACAAAGGATGGCATTAACTTACTTGCATGTGATATATTAAAACTGACGGGAAGATTGGCAGTAGCTTGTTGGCGTTGAGTGAAGTGTGAAGTTTCCAAGGCGATTTCTCGTTGACGACACTCTAGAGCCAGAGTCGCTTGTTGCTTGTCATGTTCGCGTTGCATCTCCAACTCGCGTTGTTTGGTTTCAAGCTGTACGCGTTCCCGCTCCTGGAGTGTTTCAAGCAGTACTCGTTCACGTTCACGGAGTAATGCGACCTCACGTTCGTGTTCTTCTCTCCTCAAGGCGGCCTCGCGTTCTTGTTCGTCTCTCCTCAAAGCAGTTTCACGTTCTCTGAGGGTGATTTCTCGTTCTTGTTCTTCCCTTCGTATGGCAGCTGCTTCTCTTTGCTGCTCACGTTCAATCTTGGCCAGCTCTAGTTTAAGTTTCATCGTTGCCAAGTCAGTTTTATCTGCAATATAGTAAGTTTCATGAGTTTCAGAGTCTATCTTACCTTGCTCTAAATAGTAATCCAGCAACAGGTTGTATAGGTCATTTTTGTTGGCTTGGTAGGGAACTTCTAGTTGATACTCATGTGCAAGAGTTTGTAATTCAGTCCTCTTGGCACGACTTAAAGTCCCTATTTCACCTGCTGGATTTGCACGGAAAGTTTGGAGACGAAACATGGTGAAATTAGCAAATAAAGGTACACGAATATTCAATAGTGAATGTCAGAAACAGGACAACGTGGCAACTGATACCTATCCTGTGAGATTTTTAACAATTAAAGTTAAGTAAAAGATGTTAAATGATTAATTTAAATCAAGGGCGCAGGAAATCTTGTACCCGGTACTCATGTAAGAGGATAAGGGCAAGAAAATCCTACTAACAAATGAAACAGAGTTTCGAAAACAAATGAAACAGTTAATTGCCTCAAAAGTAAAATTGGTAGTCCAAGGATGTAGGCATACCTTGCCAAGTCTCTATAGGACATAAAGCAAGTTTTTCCTACTGAATTTAATATGATACTTACAGAATTAGCGAACTTTTGTGCTCTGAAAAAGTAAGCTAATTCCCTACCGTTGTATGTATCATCATCTCTGACTGACGTGTAGGGGTGCGAGGTGTCAACTGGTGACGAGAACTGCTGCTGAGGTCCCAATTCAGCAACTAAAGTTCGAGCTAGAGGAACTATGGCCCTCTTTGTCCTCCTACAGTCAGATTGCAGAAGATTGGGTACTCTTGACCCGGGGCAGACCACAGTACCAGGGTACCAATATGATGATCTGTCAAAAATGAGAAATATCCAAGGGACAAAGATGGTAAACACGAGTAATAACACGGAGGGAGAGATGACCAATTAAGAGTATGACTGAGGCCTACAGTCACCACGTAATCCAAAGTTGTCTCACCTTCACCATATGCTACTCTCGTAATGCACAATACACCGCACCTTATAAAAAATGAAATTGAATATGAAAAACAGTAAAAACTACGTTAACAAAGTTAAATACGCTTACCATTAATTACCACTTGGCACCAGTACCTGAGTGAAGCTCCTAGGACAGGCCCCCATATAATATGTGACGGTAAAGCGTTGGTGTTCGGCTGTTCAAAGCTAGGGGTATGGCCTCGTCACATAGTATTAAAAAAAATAGAAAATCTGGAACTTCGTCTGTGGTAAGGTAAGAAGAAGACACACAAAACACAAGTAAACTTTAACAATGAAATTTTAATTACGTTAAATAAACAAAACATGAATAAAATGGACAAACAAATTCGTATAATAAAATCAATCAATCAAAATAATAAGAATAATTAAATGACAATGAAAAGTTACGTTAAGACAAAATAACAAGAAGTGCAATATACAAAAAATGAGAGGTGCTGGAATATTGGCTTTAAGCTATCACCTCTCTCAGTACACGTACGCCAAAGCTTACGTCTAGCAGGGAGAAGTGTTAACTGTGTGGAAGCACGGAATATTCTGAGGACTGAGGTCGTGGCGGCCCCAGACATCAAGTAGTATGGGGGGGGGCGAGTGCAGTTGCAGCCAGACCGGCGACCAATCAGCGGGGAGCCGGCAGTAAGACGGGTAGTTTGGCGGTTTGAGTCTGAGCAGGTGTTCTTGGCTGCATACGTTTTGCGCTCTGGCAAACCTTGCTGGTGTTGTTGTCGTTGTTGGACATTTCTTCCATAGTAGTTTTATATAGTTGTAACGACGTATTTGTGGAGGGAAGAGCAGGCTCAATCTCTTGAAGGAGATTATCGTCACAATATATATATATATTAGTATATTTTGGTAGCAGTCTTTCTTGTAGACATATATTATTAAATATGACCGAAAAAGTAAGATTAATAATTCTAACACGAATTTTCTCAATCTTTCGTACATTTCTTTTCACTGTTGGAGGTAATTCAAAAATCAATTCTCCAAAATTCATTTTTTTTCTAGTCTGATGCGACACGAGCGCGTTTGGTAAAACTTATTACATTTTCAAAGACTTTAGTTTACAAATACACAACTGAATAGAACTTAAACATCTCCGATTTTGTTTATATCTACATTTGAGTGAGGTGGATGGGGTGAGGTGGCATTAATAGGGTATTAATTTCATCAACACAAGACAGAACAAGAGGTGGCATTAATAGGGTATTAATTTCATCAACACAAGACAGAACAAGAGGTGGCATTAATAGGGTATTAATTTCATCAACACAAGACAGAACACGAAACAATGGGTATTGAAATGGAAGTGATTGTAGAAAGCCTATTGGTCCATATTTCTTGATGCTTCTATATTGGAGCGGAGTCTTGAGGTGTGTAGAATATAGTTGTGCATTAATTGGCTGTTGATTGCTGGTGTTGACTTCTTAATGTGTAGTGCCTCGCAAACGTCAAGCCGCCTGCTATCGCTGTATCTATCGATGATTTCTGTGTTGTTTACTAGGATTTCTCTGGCGATGGTTTGGTTGTGGGAAGAGATTATATGTTCCTTAATGGAGCCCTGTTGTTTATGCATCGTTAAACGCCTAGAAAGAGATGTTGTTGTCTTGCCTATATACTGGGTTTTTTGGAGCTTACAGTCCCCAAGTGGGCATTTGAAGGCATAGACGACGTTGGTCTCTTTTAAAGCGTTCTGCTTTGTGTCTGGAGAGTTTCTCATGAGTACGTCATATATATATATATGTCGTACCTAGTAGCCAGAACGCACTTCTCAGCCTACTATGCAAGGCCCGATTTGCCTAATAAGCCAAGTTTTCATGATTTATTTGTTTTTCGACTACCTAACCTACCTAACCTAACCTAACCTAACTTTTTCGGCTACCTAACCTAACCTAACCTATAAAGATAGGTTAGGTTAGGTTAGGTAGGGTTGGTTAGGTTCGGTCATATATCTACGTTAATTTTAACTCCAATAAAAAAAAATTGACCTCATACATAAGGAAATGGGTAGCTTTATCATTTCATAAGAAAAAAATGAGAGAAAATATATTAATTCAGGAAAACTTGGCTTATTAGGCAAATCGGGCCTTGCATATATATATATATATATATATATATATATATATATATATATATATATATATATATATATATATATATATATATATATTAGAATATTTTTTAGTCAGTAATATAAACTGATTAAAATATATAGTCAGTTTTTATTACAAGAATGAAAGAGGCTTAAAATTCCAAATATGTAGTGGTGCTGCAGGAAAGGTCACGTCTCACTCCGGCATCAGTTAGGTACCTCTGAGAGCCTTCCTTATTGAGAGGAAACATAGTCTGGTGCTACATGTGCATTGCCTAAGGCTAATAAACTGCAAGATAATTCCTGTAATACTCACTTTAATAGCAGTTACACGTATTATACGCCCTCTAGCCACGCCAGCCGGCAACACACCAGCCAGAAACATGCTTGAAAGACCTCGTTTCCTAGCAATAAATTTCCCAGTAATGGACGACTGTGAGCATGATCGCATCTAAACATGGAACACGAGGCTCTTGTCATCGGGGAGAGACTTCTTTAAAATGGTTTTTGAAGCTCTTTTGATATAGAAAGATAACCTGAGTTTGTTGACCGTGATAGACTTCATGACGGGGATTGGTAGTGACTTGCTTTGTTACCCCTGGGGGCATGTGGACCATGATGTCTCATGTTACCCTGGGGGCATGTGGACCATAATGTCTCATGTTACCCTGGGGGCATGTGGACCATGATGTTTCATGTTACCCTGGGGGCATGTGGACCATGATGTCTCATGTTACCCTGGGGGCATGTGGACCATAATGTCTCATGTTACCCTGGGGGCATGTGGACCATGATGTTTCATGTTACCCTGGGGGCATGTGCACCATGATGTCTCATGTTACCCTGGGCATGTGGACCATGATGTCTCATGTTACCCTGGGGGGCATGTGGACCATGATGTCTCATGTTACCCTGGGGGGCATGTGGACCATGATGTCTCATGTTACCCTGGGGGCATGTGGACCATAATGTCTCATGTTACCCTGGGGGCATGTGGACCATGATGTCTCATGTTACCCTGGGGGCATGTGCACCATGATGTCTCATGTTACCCTGGGCATGTGGACCATGATGTCTCATGTTACCCTGGGGGCATGTGGACCATGATATCTCATATTACCCTGGGCATGTGGACCATGATGTCTCATGTTACCCTGGGGGCATGTGGACCATGATGTCTCATATTACCCTGGGCATGTGGACCATGATGTCTCATGTTACCCTGGGGGCATGTGGACCATGATGTCTCATGTTACCCTGGGGGCATGTGGACCATGATGTCTCATGTTACCCTGGGGGGCATGTGGACCATGATGTCTCATATTACCCTGGGGGCATGTGGACCATGATGTCTCATATTACCCTGGGGGCATGTGGACCATGATGTCTCATATTACCCTGGGGCATGTGGACCATGATGTCTCATGTTACCCTGGGGGCATGTGGACCATGATGTCTCATGTTACCCTGGGGGGCATGTGGACCATGATGTCTCATATTACCCTGGGGGCATGTGGACCATGATGTCTCATATTACCCTGGGGGCATGTGGACCATGATGTCTCATATTACCCTGGGCATGTGGACCATGATGTCTCATGTTACCCTGGGGGCATGTGGACCATGATGTCTCATGTTACCCCCGGGGGTATGTGGACCATGATGTCTCATGTTACCCTGGGGGCATGTGGACCATGATGTCTCATGTTACCCTGGGGGCATGTGGACCATGATGTCTCATGTTACCCTGGGGGGCATGTGGACCATGATGTCTCATGTTACCCTGGGGGCATGTGGACCATGATGTCTCATGTTACCCTGGGGGCATGTGGACCATGATGTCTCATGTTACCTGGGGCATGTGGACCATTATGTCTCATGTTACCCTGGGGGCATGTGGACCATGATGTCTCATGTTACCTGGGGCATGTGGACCATTATGTCTCATGTTACCCTGGGCATGTGGACCATGATGTCTCATGTTACCCTGGGGGGCATGTGGACCATGATGTCTCATATTACCCTGGGGGCATGTGGACCATGATGTCTCATATTACCCTGGGGGCATGTGGACCATGATGTCTCATATTACCCTGGGCATGTGGACCATGATGTCTCATGTTACCCTGGGGGCATGTGGACCATGATGTCTCATGTTACCCTGGGGGCATTTGGACCATGATGTCTCATGTTACCCTGGGGGCATGTGGACCATGATGTCTCATGTTACCTTGGGGGCATGTGGACCATGATGTCTCATGTTACCCTGGGGGGCATGTGGACCATGATGTCTCATGTTACCCTGGGGGGCATGTGGACCATGATGTCTCATATTACCCTGGGGGGGCATGTGGACCATGATGTCTCATGTTACCCTGGGGGCATGTGGACCATGATGTCTCGTGTTACCCTGGGGGCATGTGGACCATGATGTCTCATGTTACCCTGGGGGGCATGTGGACCATGATGTCTCATATTACCCTGGGGGGGCATGTGGACCATGATGTCTCATGTTACCCTGGGGGCATGTGGACCATGATGTCTCGTGTTACCCTGGGGGCATGTGGACCATGATGTCTCATGTTACCCTGGGGGCATGTGGACCATGATGTCTCATAT
>NC_091189.1:41733499-41763499 GCF_040958095.1 Procambarus clarkii
ATATATATATATATATATATATATATATTTATATATATATATATATATATTATACTCAAGATTGATTAAATTAAATTTTGCCCCGAGGGGCGAGTTTATTGGGCAGCGCCACTCATCTTGTGAGTGAACATACCGCCATAGCAGAATGTACAACACTCCCCAATAGGAAGAAAACCCGCTGGGTTGTTCATCCTGTCACTTGTACCCAGACACAGCTGGGACTTGCTTAACTGTCTCAAGTGAACAGCTCCTCAAACAAGAAGATTAACATTTATCAACCCTTAAAAGCTTACGTTATCTTGCGGGTGCAAAATGGGGAAATCTTTTAAGAACAGTATCAATATTTGACAAATAGTGTTTTCCTAACTCAAACAATGTGGGGTTTATTATTCTACAGTTATTCCTAATGTCTCTCAGGTGTTCACATTCACTTAGATAGTGGTCAAGGCGGTGTCCATCACTCTCACCACAGATTCTGCAACTTCGCTGATCAACTGTTGTTTCCATTCCAAATCTCCATGGATATTTGTATCCAAGACGGATTCTCGCTATTACAGATTCTCTCACTCGTCGTCCTCCTCTTCGGCCATACTGATTGGGATTGCCAGCTGCAACCATGTTGTACCATCGTACAGATTCACTGGTTTGTGCTTCTATCCTCCTTTCCTCAGTTACCTTGTCACGGTGATGTTGCCTGATAATACCTCTAATTTGTAGTTGAGTCTTGGGTATGAAGTATTCAATATGGTCTCCTTCAGCGCCTTCAGCAGCCAGCACATCTGCTCGTTCATTCCCACATATTCCAACATGGGAGGGGATCCACAGAAACTTGATGACTCTTCCCTGATTGGTAAGTACTCTCACAGCTCTCTTGATTTCAGCGACTATTGCAAGATTTTCTGCCTGATTTTTACTTAGGCTTTGCAGTGCTGCTTTTGAATCGGTGCAAATCACTGCACCATTAGTGTTCCGTTCAAGAAACCTTAACGCCATAACAATGGCAGTTAGCTCTGCTTGCGTTGAAGATGCATAGTTCTCAATACGTGCTTTTTCTTCATTTCTGCGTTGGAAGGTATTATCCTTGATTACCGTGTATGCTGCACCAGCCCTGCCATTGATAGGATTAGATGACCCGTCAGTGTAGATTTGATCTAGTTCATCTCCGGCTTCTTTATAAATGTCCTCGAGATACTTGTGCCTCATTTCTTGTGGTATCATGTTGGATTTTTTCATTGCCATTTCATTGATGATGATCTTACATGAGTCATCCTCCCAGGGAGGTAACCTCTCTACAGGCAGGAGCTCACGGGCTTGCTCAAGCAGGTGAAGCTCTTCAAGGTAGCAGACTGTTCTGTGATGCCATTTTTTGCTTCTCCTGTTTCCCCCTGAAATTAGCACAGAGCTCAGTTTTTTCTTGGCAATATCATTGTAATGGGGATCTCTGGCTATCCTAATTGCAAGCTTAGCATTCAGCTCCTGAATTCTGCTTTTAATACTGGGAAGGGACAACTCCTCTCGTAGATTAGACGTTTTGGCAGTTCTTGGGACTCCAAGAATGATTGTCATGGCTTCATTTTGAATGCTTTCAAGCCTTTTCATATCGCTTTGGGAGTAGGTGCACAGTACTGGTGCGGCATAGTCTATGACGGAGCGCACATAGGCTGTGTACATCATTTTGAGCACGGCAATAGAGGCTCCATGTCCATTCCAGGTCATAGCTTTCAG
Organism: Procambarus clarkii; assembly: GCF_040958095.1. Taxonomy (NCBI): domain Eukaryota; kingdom Metazoa; phylum Arthropoda; class Malacostraca; order Decapoda; family Cambaridae; genus Procambarus; species Procambarus clarkii. Next base: position 41,735,225 of record NC_091189.1, read on the forward strand.
TGCCCTGAGTCGACTTTTGCATGTTCCTATGAGTTGATTGAGCTCCTCTTTCTTTCCCTTGTTAGAGCCGACAGTGACGCCAAGGTACCGATAGTGGTCAACCCATTCAAGTGTTACACCATTAATTTGCAGTTCTTCATTTGCTCTCCGCTTGTGATGGGAGTATGCCTTCGTCTTGTTTGTGGAGAGAGTGAAACCGAGCTCAATACATTTCCTTCCGAGGAGTTCAATGGACTGTTCAATTTTTCCCAAGGTGGGAGCTTGTATTAGGACATCATCTGCATATCCCACTTGTTGTGTTCCTTCCGGAAAATCAATATTTACAATGGCGTTCATAAGTACATTGAATAGTGTGGGGCTTAAGACTCCGCCTTGGGGGGTCCCGAGTTCCATACTCAGTGTTCTGGAGACTGCTCCATTGAAGCAAACCTTGGCTTTCCTTCCTGTGAGGTAGTCTTCAACCCATTTCATGAGTCTCCCCTTGACACCCATGCATGCAAGCTCGTCCAGGATCGCAATCCCCTGTGCTTTGTCGAAGGCTCCTTTGATGTCAACAAATACAGAGTACCTAGCCGTGTCATTAACCAAGTAATTAACTATACAATTTGCTGTGATTGATCTAACCGTAAGAAACAAATTTAATTAAATATATTAAACAAACTATGACTTTAAATTTACAGTTTCTAAAATTATATTTCAGTTTGCTTTATTATTGTACTTTTTTGTTGTACAGTATTATACAATGACATTATAAGGGGTCGACTTAGAGCTGTAGTGCTGTAATCAGTGTGATGTTTTGATGATACTACACAGTAAGGTCTGGAGCAGCCAGCCCACCATGGTAAGGTGTGGTGCTGCCAGCCCACCATGGTAAGGTCTGGAGCAGCCAGCCCACCATGGTAAGGTGTGGTGCTGCCAGCCCACCATGGTAAGGTCTGGAGCAGCCAGCCCACCATGGTAAGGTGTGGTGCTGCCAGCCCACCATGGTAAGGTCTGGAGCAGCCAGCCCACCACAGTAAGGTCTGGAGCTGCCAGCCCACCATGGTAAGGTGTGGAGCAGCCAGCCCACCATGGTAAGGTGTGGAGCAGCCAGCCCACCATGGTAAGGTGTGGAGCTGCCAGCCCACCATGGTAAGGTGTGGAGCAGCCAGCCCACCATGGTAAGGTGTGGAGCTGCCAGCCCACCATGGTAAGGTGTGGAGCAGCCAGCCCACCATGGTAAGGTGTGGAGCAGCCAGCCCACCATGGTAAGGTGTGGAGCAGCCAGCCCACCATGGTAAGGTGTGGAGCTGCCAGCCCACCATGGTAAGGTGTGGAGCAGCCAGCCCACCATGGTAAGGTGTGGAGCAGCCAGCCCACCATGGTAAGGTGTGGAGCTGCCAGCCCACCATGGTAAGGTGTGGAGCAGCCAGCCCACCATGGTAAGGTGTGGAGCTGCCAGCCCACCATGGTAAGGTGTGGAGCAGCCAGCCCACCATGGTAAGGTGTGGAGCAGCCAGCCCACCATGGTAAGGTGTGGAGCAGCCAGCCCACCATGGTAAGGTGTGGAGCTGCCAGCCCACCATGGTAAGGTGTGGAGCAGCCAGCCCACCATGGTAAGGTGTGGAGCAGCCAGCCCACCATGGTAAGGTGTGGAGCTGCCAGCCCACCATGGTAAGGTGTGGAGCAGCCAGCCCACCATGGTAAGGTGTGGAGCAGCCAGCCCACCATGGTAAGGTGTGGAGCAGCCAGCCCACCACAGTAAGATCTGGAGCTGCCAGCCCACCACAGTTAGGTCTGGAGCTGCCAGCCCACCACAGTTAGGTCTGGAGCTGCCAGCCCACCATGGTAAGGTGTGGAGCTGCCAGCCCACCACAGTTAGGTCTGGAGCAGCCAGCCCACCATGGTAAGGTGTGGAGCAGCCAGCCCACCATGGTAAGGTGTGGAGCTGCCAGCCCACCATGGTAAGGTGTGGAGCAGCCAGCCCACCATGGTAAGGTGTGGTGCTGCCAGCCCACCATGGTAAGGTGTGGAGCAGCCAGCCCACCACAGTAAGGTCTGGAGCTGCCAGCCCACCACAGTTAGGTCTGGAGCTGCCAGCCCACCACAGTTAGGTCTGGAGCTGCCAGCCCACCATGGTAAGGTGTGGAGCTGCCAGCCCACCACAGTTAGGTCTGGAGCTGCCAGCCCACCATGGTAAGGTGTGGTGCTGCCAGCCCACCATGGTAAGGTGTGGTGCTGCCAGCCCACCATGGTAAGGTGTGGAGCTGCCAGCCCACCATGGTAAGGTGTGGTGCTACCAGCCCACCATGGTAAGGTGTGGAGCTGCCAGCCCACCATGGTAAGGTGTGGAGCTGCCAGCCCACGACAGTAAGGTCTGGAGCTGCCAGCCCACCACAGTAAGGTCTGGAGCTGCCAGCCTACCACAGTAAGGTCTGGAGACCAGCCCACCACAGTAAGGTCTGGAGCTGCCAGCCTACCACAGTAAGGTCTGGAGCTGCCAGCCCACCACAGTAAGGTCTGGAGCTGCCAGCCCACCACAGTAAGGTCTGGAGCTGCCAGCCTACCACAGTAAGGTCTGGAGACCAGCCCACCACAGTAAGGTCTGGAGCTGCCAGCCTACCACAGTAAGGTCTGGAGCTGCCAGCCCACCACAGTAAGGTCTGGAGCTGCCAGCCTACCACAGTAAGGTCTGGAGACCAGCCCACCACAGTAAGGTCTGGAGCTGCCAGCCTACCACAGTAAGGTCTGGAGCTGCCAGCCCACCACAGTAAGGTCTGGAGCTGCCAGCCCACCACAGTAAGGTCTGGAGCTGCCAGCCCACCACAGTAAGGTCTGGAGACCAGCCCACCACAGTAAGGTCTGGAGCTGCCAGCCTACCACAGTAAGGTCTGGAGCTGCCAGCCCACCACAGTAAGGTCTGGAGCTGCCAGCCCACCACAGTAAGGTCTGGAGACCAGTCCACCACAGTAAGGTCTGGAGACCAGCCTACCACAGTAAGGTCTGGAACTGCCAGTCCACCACAGTAAGGTCTGGAGCTGCCAGCCCACCACAGTAAGGTCTGGAGCTGCCAGCCCACCACAGTAAGGTCTGGAGCTGCCAGCCCACCACAGTAAGGTCTGGAGACCAGCCCACCACAGTAAGGTCTGGAGCTGCCAGCCTACCACAGTAAGGTCTGGAGCTGCCAGCCCACCACAGTAAGGTCTGGAGCTGCCAGCCCACCACAGTAAGGTCTGGAGCTGCCAGTCCACCACAGTAAGGTGTGGTGCTGCCAGCCCACCACAGTAAGGTCTGGAGACCAGCCCACCACAGTAAGGTCTGGAGCTGCCAACCCACCACAGTAAGGTCTGGAGCTGCCAGCCCACCACAGTAAGGTCTGGAGCTGCCAGCCCACCACAGTAAGGTCTGGAGCTGCCAGCCCACCACAGTAAGGTCTGGAGCTGCCAGCCCACCACAGTAAGGTCTGGAGCTGCCAGCCCACCACAGTAAGGTCTGGAGACCAGCCCACCACAGTAAGGTCTGGAGCTGCCAGCCCACCACAGTAAGGTCTGGAGCTGCCAGCCCACTACAGTAAGGTCTGGAGCTGCCAGCCTACCACAGTAAGGTCTGGAGCTGCCAGCCTACCACAGTAAGGTCTGGAGCTGCCAGCCCACCACAGTAAGGTCTGGAGCTGCCAGCCCACCACAGTAAGGTCTGGAGACCAGCCCACCACAGTAAGGTCTGGAGACCAGCCCACCACAGTAAGGTCTGGAGACCAGCCCACCACAGTAAGGTCTGGAGCTGCCAGCCCACCACAGTAAGGTCTGGAGACCAGCCCACCACAGTAAGGTCTGGAGACCAGCCCACCACAGTAACGTCTGGAGACCAGCCCACCACAGTAAGGTCTGGAGACCAGCCCACCACAGTAAGGTCTGGAGACCAGCCCACCAGAGTAAGGTCTGGAGACCAGCCCACCACAGTAAGGTCTGGAGACCAGCCCACCACAGTAAGGTCTGGAGCTGCTAGCCCACCACAGTAAGGTCTGGAGCTGCCAGCCAACCACAGTAAGGTCTGGAGCTGCTAGCCCACCACAGTAAGGTCTGGAGCTGCTAGCCCACCACAGTAAGGTCTGGAGCTGCTAGCCCACCACAGTAAGGTCTGGAGCTGCTAGCCCACCACAGTAAGGTCTGGAGACCAGCCCACCACAGTAAGGTCTGGAGACCAGCCCACCACAGTAAGGTCTGGAGCTGCTAGCCCACCACAGTAAGGTCTGGAGCTGCCAGCCCACCACAGTAAGGTCTGGAGCTGCCAGCCCACCACAGTAAGGTCTGGAGCTGCCAGCCCACCACAGTAAGGTCTGGAGACCAGCCCGCCACAGTAAGGTCTGGAGCTGCCAGCCTACCACAGTAAGGTCTGGAGCTGCCAGCCCACCACAGTAAGGTCTGGAGCTGCCAGCCCACCACAGTAAGGTCTGGAGCTGCCAGTCCACCACAGTAAGGTGTGGTGCTGCCAGCCCACCCCAGTAAGGTCTGGAGACCAGCCCACCACAGTAAGGTCTGGAGCTGCCAGCCTACCGCAGTAAGGTCTGGAGCTGCCAGCCCACCACAGTAAGGTCTGGAGCTGCCAGCCCACCACAGTAAGGTCTGGAGCTGCCAGCCTACCACAGTAAGGTCTGGAGCTGCCAGCCCACCACAGTAAGGTCTGGAGCTGCCAGCCCACCACAGTAAGGTCTGGAGACCAGCCCACCACAGTAAGGTCTGGAGACCAGCCCACCACAGTAAGGTCTGGAGACCAGCCCACCACAGTATGGTCTGGAGCTGCCAGCCCACCACAGTAAGGTCTGGAGACCAGCCCACCACAGTTAGGTCTGGAGACCAGCCCACCACAGTAAGGTCTGGAGACCAGCCCACCACAGTAAGGTCTGGAGACCAGCCCACCACAGTAAGGTCTGGAGACCAGCCCACCACAGTAAGGTCTGGAGACCAGCCCACCACAGTAAGGTCTGGAGACCAGCCCACCACAGTAAGGTCTGGAGCTGCTAGCCCACCACAGTAAGGTCTGGAGCTGCCAGCCCACCACAGTAAGGTCTGGAGCTGCTAGCCCACCACAGTAAGGTCTGGAGCTGCTAGCCCACCACAGTAAGGTCTGGAGCTGCTAGCCCACCACAGTAAGGTCTGGAGCTGCTAGCCCACCACAGTAAGGTCTGGAGACCAGCCCACCACAGTAAGGTCTGGAGACCAGCCCACCACAGTAAGGTCTGGAGCTGCTAGCCCACCACAGTAAGGTCTGGAGCTACCAGCCCACCACAGTAAGGTCTGGAGCTGCTAGCCCACCACAGTAAGGTCTGGAGCTGCTAGCCCACCACAGTAAGGTCTGGAGCTGCTAGCCCACCACAGTAAGGTCTGGAGACCAGCCCACCACAGTAAGGTCTGGAGCTACCAGCCCACCACAGTAAGGTCTGGAGCTGCTAGCCCACCACAGTAAGGTGTGGAGACCAGCCCACCACAGTAAGGTGTGGAGGTCCCACCTTATAAAAGGCGTCAAGTTACCATCACTCGGCTGGCAGTAAAGGCGAGTGTTGCTTCTACAGTAATTTCACGCTTGTTAAACCTTCCTTTTATATACGCAGCCAACGCCTGATTCTGAAGGTCAGGGCCAGGATTCACCAAGCATTACCCAGCCATTTACGAAACCTGTACATCTTTTCTCAATCATGACGGCTTAGTGTGAGTTTATTTAACACTTTATGAGATTGGGAGCTTCACAACCCAAGGTTATTATTGTTATAGACAACCTCTAGTGCTTCGGAGCTCACAAGCTGCTTAACAAATGTAAAGAAAGCCTCCATGATAGAGGAAGGATGTATAGGTTTCGTAAGTGGTTGTGTCAATGCTCGATTGATTCCCTTGCGCGGGAAACTGTGTGAAAATATTCACAGTTGTGTAAGTGGTTCACAACTGTGTGAGTTACCACTAGGTAACACTCATTATTTTATTACATATAAATGAAGAAGTCGGTGATGCCCAGGCTTCTTTTACTTAATATACTAAAAGAAAAATATCCCAAATAATTCTGACAATTCTGAGCGTCTCATACACCGACAAACACCGTAGTTGGTAGTTGTAAATGCGTATTATTCTGGCATTAGCCAGGAGTGTATGACCATTGGTAGTTTATGCGTATAATACCACATAGTATTATACATTATTATACACACAACTACATTCTCGAAGTTGTGTGGCAAGTTATGCCTAAATTGGTGAGAAGTTGGGTTAGTTGTAAATGAGCAGGTGAGGCAGGTGGCTACAGGTTGTGTATCTGCCGACCTTGAGTACTGCCTGTGTCAACTCTAGGAGCAGCAGGTGGGTGGTGACCTTACTGGTGACCCTCCTGTCATTACACTCCTCCCACCTGTCTGTGTCACGCTCCTCCAGCTAACGGGTAATTACTTCACCCACTCCCGTGTAAGTCGAGTAGGGTGTAACACCTGAGGAAAGTGTGCACCCCTCTACGTCATCGTTACTTCTATAAACAAAACTTACCCGATCTAACCACACAACCCAATCTAACCGAACCCAACCCAAGCTACCCACCCAACCCAATGTAACCGAACCCAACCCAAGCTACCCACCCAACCCAATGTAACCGAACCCAACTCAAGCTACCCACCCAACCCAATCTAACCGGACCCTGGTTGATACCTGGTTGATGGGGTTCTGGGAGTTCTTCTACTCCCCAAGCCCAGCCTGAGGCCAGGCTTGACTTGTGAAAGTTTGGTCCACTAGGCTGTTGCTTGGAGCGGCCCGCAAACCCAACCCAAGCTACCCACCCAACCCAATCTAACCAGACCCAACCCGAATCGTCACAATAAAAGATACAATTTTGTGATTTACTGTCTATGTGCAGTGATGGGAGCCGGTACACGTTTGAGATACTGCTGAAGCGGTTGTGTGGTATTACGTTACAATCTACGGTGTTTGTTCGACTAATTTCACTATCTCACTTTAACACTTATCAGACGACTTGTCGCTTATGATTAATGGATAGATGAAGGTATGGTGTTGTGTGTCACTCGAGAGATGTGTGGTGTTACCTGAGGGGCGGTATAGTGTCACTTGTATGGTATCATTTGAGGTGTATGGTGTCATATGACGTGAAGTATGGTGTCACTTGGTGGGTCCTATATGGTGTCAGTTAAATGGAGATATTGTATCACCTGAGAGGAATGGTGTCATTTGAAGGGAGGGATGGTGTAACTTGAGCAGAGGTGTTGTGTCGCTTGGGATGATGTGTGGTGACGGGCGCGCGTGACACCACACACACACACACACACACACACACACACACACACACACACACACACACACACCTTATGTGTGTGTACTCACTAATAAGGTGTACTCACCTTATTAGGTGAGTACACACACACACATGCATGCATACATACATACATACATACATACATACATACATACATACATACACACACACACACACACACACACACACACACACACACACACACACATACATACCAAAGAGCCAGAGCTCAACCCCCGCAAGCACAACTAGGTGAGTACACACACACACACACACACACACACACACACACACACACACACACACAAACACACACACACACACACACACACACACACACACACACACACACACACACACACACATACATACCAAAGAGCCAGAGCTCAACCCCCGCAAGCACAACTAGGTGAGTACACACACACACACACACACACACACACACACACACACACACACACACACACACACACACACACACACACACAAACACACACACACACACACACAAACACACACACACACACACACACACACACACACACACACACACACACACACACACACACACACACACACACACACACACACAAACACACAATTTCCCCGAATTTAAATATACCCGAACTGAGAGGTATGAGCTACGAAGAGAGACTACGGGAATTAAACCTCACGTCGCTGAAAGACAGAAGAGTTAGCGGGGGGGGGGGGGGACATGATCACCACATACAAGGTTCTCAAAGGAATTGATAGGGAAAATAAAGACAGGCTATTTAAGACAAGGGGCACACGCACAAGAGGACACAGGTGGAAATTGAGTGTCCAAATGAGCCACAGAGATATTAGAAAGAACTATTTCAGTGTCAGAGTGGTTGACAAATGGAATGCATTAGGAAATGAGATGGTGGAGGCTGACTCCATACACAGTTTCAAGTGTAGATATGATAGAGCCCAATAGGCTTAGGAACCTGTACATCAGTTGATTGACAGTTGAGAGGCGGGGACCAAAGAGCCAGAGTTCATCCCCCGCAAGCACAGCTAGGTGAAATCAACTAGGTGAGTACACACACCAAAAAAAGGTCTCAAGGTGCGGTACACCAATGCTGATGAGGTATCCAATAAAGCAGAAGAGATAAAAGAAAGAATTAGTGAGGCAGATTCTGATATAATTGCGGTAGTGGAACTAAAATAAATGACATGATCTCGGATGCAATCTCTCCAAGGGGAGGTACTAAGTGATAAGAAAGTGACACATAGACAGGGGGGGGGGATGGCATGCCTAATAAAGTGGAAATGGATGTTTGAAGACCTGGAAAATCCGGGTATTAATGAAAGCACAAGCTCCATACATGGAACACTGACAGCAGATGGGAGGAAGATTGTGATGTATATTATCTACAATCCCCCACCAAACAGTAGAAGGTCCAGGCAGGAGTATGATGACAACAACAAGGCATGTATAGACGACCTGCAGAAGGCAGCAATAACATCACACATAATGAACGAAACTGCTGATCATGGGGGACCTAAATCATGGAGAGATCAATTGGGAATCGAGGAATCCCCATGGCGGGGAGAAAACGTGGGGAATCCCCCATGGCGGGGAGGAAACGTGGGGAATCCCCATGGCGGGGAGGTAAAGTTAGTAGATGTTATAGACAGGAATTTCCTAACACAACATGTGAAGGAAGACACAAGGGAAAGAGGAGGAGATGCACCGAGGCTATTAGACCTGACCATCACCCAGAACGTGGAAGATATCGAGAATTTAGAGCATGAAATACCTCTAGGGGCGAGCGACCACTGTGTCCTAGTCTTTGACTACATGATGGAACTTAAAATGGAGATTGTTCCCGGGACAAGAGGTGTGAGAAAGGAGAGTTGACTATATGTAAGGAGAGTTGACTATATGTAAGGAGAGTTGACTATATGTAAGGAGAGTTGACTATATGTAAGGAGAGTTGACTATATGTAAGGAGAGTTGACTATATGTAAGGAGAGTTGACTATATGTAAGGAGAGTTGACTATATGTAAGGAGAGTTGACTATATGTAAGGAGAGTTGACTATATGTAAGGAGAGTTGACTATATGTAAGGAGAGTTGACTATATGTAAGGAGAGTTGACTATATGTAAGGAGAGTTGACTATATGTAAGGAGAGTTGACTATATGTAAGGAGAGTTGACTATATGTAAGGAGAGTTGACTATATGTAAGGGGATTACGGGAGGATTAGGGACTATCTGGGAGAAGTGCAGTGGGAGGATGAAATTATAGGAAAATTAGTCCAGAATATGATGGACCTGGTCGTATGGAAATGCCAGGAGGCCGAAGAGAGATTTATACCAACAGTAAAGGAAATAAGCAGGAGGGAATATAATAATCCATGGTTTAATAGACAGTGTCAGGGAGCAAAAATGAGAAGCAGGAGGGAATGGAGGAAGTACAGAAGATAAAGGATAGAGGACAACAGAATTAGATGCAACAGAACTTGGAACAATTACACTAACATAGGAAGAGTATTGGAAAGAAATTATGAGAACGATATTGCGATCAAAGCGAAAAAGCAACCTAAATTACTACACAGTCATATAAGAAGAAAAATGTCGGTGAACGACCAAGTGACAAGACTAAGGAAGACAGAGCGGGCATATACTGAAAGTGACAAGGAAATCTGCGAGGCACTGAATGCCAGCTTCCATGGAGTGTTCACTACCGAGCCTGAGCAGCTCCCATTGTTAAGAGATTACCCTAGATGAAAGACTATCAGATATAGAGGTGACAGGACAGGAGGTAATGAGACAGTTGACAACACCTGATGCAACTAAAGCAGTTGGACCAGACAAAGTATCACCGTGGATACTAAAAGCAGCAGCGCAGGCCCTCAGCGTGCCTCTGCCAAGGATCTTTGTGACACTTATAATGGGAGAATTGCCCAGTTGCTGAAAGGAGGCAAATGTGGTACCAATCTTCAAGAAAGGTGATAGGGAAGAGTCACTTAACTACAGACTAGTAACACTGACAAACATCCCCTGCAAAATACTTGAAAGAATACTAATGCTAAGACTTGTTGAGCACCTGGAGAGCATTGGGTTTGTAAACAAACATCAACATGGGTTCAGGAAAGGGAAATCATGCCTAACAAACCTTCTGGAATTCTATAATAAAATAACAAGAATAAGGCAGGACAAGGAAGGCTGGGCAGACTGCATATTTTTGGATTGCCAAAAAGCCTTTGATACGGTACCGCACATGAGACTGCTATTCAAACTTGAGAGGCAGGCAGGAGTAAGCGGAAAGGCCCTAGCATGGGTGAAGAACTACCTAACAGGAAAGAGCCAGAGAGTAATGGTAAGGGGCGAGAAGTCGGACTGGCGAGCAGTAACGAATGAAGTACCTCAAGGATCGGTGCTGGGGTCAGTTCTATTTCTAATATACGTTAATGACATGTTTACAGGAGTAGAGTCCTGTATGTCGATGTTCGCGGATGACGCAAAATTAATGAGTTGTCAGGTGAGGATTGTAGGATCCTCCAAGAAGACTTAAACAGGTTGCAGAGATGGTAAGAGAAATGGCTACTGGAGTTCAACACGAGCAAATGTAATGTTATGGAAATGGGACTAGGAGATAGGAGACCAATGGGATAGTACACAATGAAGGGACACGACCTACATGTGACGATTCGAGAAAGAGACCTTGGATTGGACCACCTAATCTAACTCCTGAGGCACATATAAATAGGATAACGACAGCAGCGTACTCTACACTGGCAAAAGTTACAACATCATTCAGAAACTTAAATAACAAGGCATTTAAGGCGCTTTACACTGCCTACGTGAGGCCAATCTTAGAGTATGCCGCGCCATCATGGAGTCCCCACCTGAAGAAACACATAAGGAAACTGGAAAAGGTTTAGAAGTTTGCGACGAAACTACTCCTAGAGAGAGAGAGTATATAGGGAGTAGTATCAACATCTCTCCTAGGGAGAGATGTTGATATAGTTTTCTGAGAGAAAACTATATCAACATGAGAGGCCCGCGACTGTTCAACACGCTTCCACTACACATAAGGGGCAAAACTGGCAGACCCCTCACAGTGTTCAAGAGAGAACTTGACAAACACCTCCAAAGGATACCTGACCAACCAGACTGTGACTCATACGTCAGGCTGCGAGCAGCCGCGTCCAACAGCCTGGTTGATCAGTCCAGCACCCAGGAGGCCTGGTCGACGACCGGGCGGCGGGGACGTTAAGCCCCGGAAGCACCTCAAGGTAACCTCAAGGTAGAGTTACGAGAGAAGGAGTATGAAGAGCGTCTGCAGGAACTGAACCTGACGACACTAGAAAAAAGAAGGGGGGAGGGGGGACATGATAGGAACATATAAAATACTCAGAGGGATTGACAGAGTGGAAATAGACGAAATATTCACACGGAATAGTAACAGAACGAGGGGACATGGATGGAAGCTGGAAACTCAGATGAGTCACAGAGATGTTAGGGAGTTTCCCTTTAGCGTGAGAGTAGTGGAAAAATGGAATGCACTTCAGGAGCAGATTGTGGAAGCAAACTCTATTCATAATTTTAAAACTAGATATAATAGGGAAATGGGACAGGAGTCATTGCTGTAAACAACTGAGTACAAATAGGTGAGAACACACACACACACAATCACGATGACAGTATGAACAAATAAAGAGAAATTTGAGGGACAATATGTGGTAAACTTTTTTTATGGGAATGATTTAACTCTTAAGCTACTGTTTTGTTTACTGATACGAGACGGTCTCAGTGATCCATCCTCTAGGAATTATCCTTCAAGTCTTGTTTACCCAGAGTGCCTATTCCCTTCCAATTTGACTTCATGTTGGCGTCTTGTTTAGAGTGTAACTCTGACAAAGAGACTCGGGGGGATTTGTTTATAAGGAATTAATGCCATCGTTGGGAAGGTTCACAAAAAAGTATTAATTACAATGTATTTTTATCTGGTTGTATACTGACGTTTCTATCATTTTACTCCTATTAGTATTGAGTATTTTGATGGCATATTTGTGTTTGCCCAAGTTTCTGTTTGTATTGTTTGCTTTCCTGAAGGGTAAGGGAAGAGGACACGGTCGCTGGTGTGTAAACACCACCACAGTTGAGGGTCACGCACAAGATCTTCATTATATTGTAACCGAACCGTCCACAGCTGCAGCTAGAACACACACACTCACATACACACTCTGGGGGCCTCGTGGTAAAGTGGATAGCGTTTCGGGGTCGTAGTCCTAAGGGTCCGGGTTCGATCCCCGGCCAAGGCAGAAACTGTTTGGCAGTTTCTTTCACTCTGATGGCCTTGTTCACATAGCAGTAAGTAGGTACCTGGGAGTTAGACAGCTGCTACTGGCTGCTTCCTGGACGTGTGTGTGTGTACTCACCTAGTTGTGCTTGCGGGGGTTGAGCTCTGCTCTTTCGGCCCGTCTCTCAACTGTCAATCAACTGTTACTAACTACTACTAATTTTTTCACACACACACACACAAACACACACACACACACACACACACACACACACACACACACACACACACACACACACACACACACACACACACACACACACACACACATATACACACACACACACACTCACACAGGCCAGTGTCCCTAACCTGCATACCATGCAAGATGATGGAGAAGATTGTGCGAAGAAAGCTAGTGGAACACCTGGAGCGAAAGAACTTTGTAACACAGCATCAACATGGGTTCAGGGATGGCAGGTCCTGCCTCACAGGGTTACTTGAATTCTACGACCAGGCAACAAAAATAAGGCAAGAAAGAGAAGGGTGGGCAGACTGTATATTTTTGGATTGTCAGAAAGCCTTTGATACAGTGCCATACAAGAGGCTAGTGAAAAAGCTGGAGATGCAGGCTGGAGTGAAAGGGAAGGTACTCCATTGGATACAGGAGTACCTAAGTAACAGGAGACAACGAGTCAGTGTGAGGGGTGAGGTCTCAGATTGGCGAGACGTTACAAGTGGAGTCCCGCAGGGGTCAGTCCTTGGACCTATACTGTTTCTGATATATGTAAATGATCTTCCAGAGGGTATAGAATCGTTTCTCTCAATGTTTGCTGATGATGCAAAAATTATGAGGAGGATTGAAACAGAGGATGATAGTAGGAGGCTACAAGATGACCTAGACAGACTGAGTGAATGGTTCAACAAATGGCTGTTGAAGTTCAACCCGAGTAAATGCAAAGTAATGAAACTAGGCAGTGGAAACAGGAGGCCAGACACAGGATACAGAATAGGAGATGAAGAACTTAATGAAACGGACAGAGAGAAAGATCTAGGAGATGATATCACACCAAACCTGTCTCCTGAAGCCCACATAAAAAGAATAACGTCTGCGGCATATGCGAGGCTGGCTAACATCAGAACGGCGTTCAGGAACCTGTGTAAGGAATCATTCAAAATCTTGTACACCACATATGTAAGACCAATCCTGGAGCATGCGGCCCCAGCATGGAGTCCGTACCTTGACAAGCACAAGACGAAGCTGCAAAAAGTCCAGAGGTATGCCACTAGACTAGTCCCAGAACTAAGAGGCATGAGTTACGAGGAAAGGCTGCGGGAAATGCACCTTACGACCCTAAAAGACAGAAGAGTAAGAGGAGACATGATCACAACCTACAAAATCCTCAGGGGAATCGACTGGGTAAACAAGAATAAACTATTCAACACTGGTGGTACGCGAACAAGGGGACACAGGTGGAAACTGAGTACCCACATGAGCCACAGAGACGTTAGAAGGAACTTTTTCAGTGTCAGAGTAGTTAACGGATGGAATGCATTAGGAAGTGATGTGGTGGAGGCTGACTCCATACACAGTTTTAAATGTAGATATGATAGAGCCCAGTAGGCTCAGGAATCTGTACACCAGTTGATTGACAGTTGAGAGGCGGGACCAAAGAGCCAAAGCTCAACCCCCGCAAGCACAAATAGGTGAGTACACACACACACACACACACACACACACACACACACACACACACACACACACACACACACACAGGAAGCAGCCCGTAACAGCTGTCTAACTGTTACCTATTTAGGTAACCAGGTACCTATTTACTGCTAGGTAACAGGAGAATCAGGGTGAAAGAAACTGCCCATTTTTTTCCACCAGTGCCGGGAATCAAACCCCGGAGTATAAGACTATGTATCCAGCGTGCTGTCCACTCAGCCACCAGCGCCCACCAGTGTATGTGTGTGTGTTAGAGAAATATATGTAGTAGACATGATATAGGAAAAATAAATTGGTTAGAAAGGCGGGGTCCAAGAGCTAATAGCTACATTCTGCAAGTAAATACACACACAAACAGGTCCTCCACAACCAAGACTCACATCATTCTCTCGCACTATATATATATATATATATATATATATATATATATATATATATATATATATATATATATATATATATAGTTTGTGAGGGTACCACCTCTGGTGCCAATGTGGGGACCCATAGCCTCGGAGAAGAAAATAAAAAGTATTCAGAGGAGTCATATTCATATTGGAGTCATATAATCATATATATATATATATATATATATATATATATATATATATATATATATATATATATATATATATATATATATATATATATATATATATATATATATAGTGCGAGAGCCATATAGTCCATCTTCAGAAGGAGAGGTTTTACAGGTTGAGTACTGGACATAAATAGGCAGGAGAGAATGGTGGAGTGAGGTGAGGTACAATATGTGGACACTGCAGAGGGCCTATTGGCCCATCCGATGCAGCTCCCATTCATAACCACACACAGGCCCACACATGGATAATTATAGCATAAGATAGTAAATATTTACAATGAATTAGTGAGGCAAATGTGTTCCAATGATCTTAAAAATGGATCTAAGTTATATAAACCACTGCTAATGTTCAAATTACTTTCTTATGTGATCTGTATCAAAGCAGATTCAATTATGTTTCTGTTATAGGTGCTTTTACAATTCGATTTGTAAAAGCCAGAAAAATGATAGGATGGATTACGAGAACTTTCGAATCCAGGGATCCCATCACAATGGTTGTACTCTTCAAGTTACTTGTGTTGTCCCGTCTTGAGTACTGCTCAGTACTCACTTCCCCCTTCAGAGCAAGAGAGATTGCTGAAATAGAGGGAATACAGAGAACATATACGGTATATATAGACGCGATAAAGCACCTAAATTATTGGGATAGTCCCACAGCTCTCCAAATGTACTCACTAGAAAGACAGCGAGAGAGATACCAAATAATATACACGTGGATGATGCTGGAGGAACAAGTCCCAAATCTACTCATTAAAATAACAACGTACTGGAGTGAACGATATGGAAGAAAATGCAGAATAGAACCAGTGAAGAGCAGAGGTGCCATAGGCACAATCAGAGAACACTGTATAAACATCAGGGGTCCGCGGTTGTTCAACGTCCTCCCAGCGAGCATAAGAAATATTGCCGGAACAACCGTGGACATATTCAAGAGAAAACTAGATTGTTTTTTTCAAGAAGTGTCGGACCAACCGGGCTGTGGTGGATATGTGGGCCTGCGGGCCGCTCCAAGCAACAGCTTAGTGGACACAAGTCAAGCCTGACCTCGGGCCGGGCTTGGGGCCTAGAAGAACTCCCAGAACCCCATCAACCAGGTATAAAGGGCTCCACTCCTACGAGTGACTCGAACACTTGGCCTTCTAGGTTCGAGCCCCCAAAAGAGGGGCTCCACCCCCAAACCGTCCCCCCACCCCATCTCACGTGGGGTGGGGACGGTTTGTTGCCGAAACTTCTTAAAATCTGACATTGGAGTATACCCTGACTGGACTATGACACTCCCACACCTCACATGCGTCATGTGCCAAGGTTATCAGGTGAGGCTAATCCCAAAGCGTTTGGCCTCGAAGCTTGGACAGTCATTCATGTAAATGTAGATATATAGAGATAATATCACCTTATAATTATTTTAATTTTTAATATTAATAATGTTTTCAACCGCTAAAATGTACTTTTTGTTAACTACGGGAGACCTTACATGTAATATTCCTGTGTGACATTTACCAGTGACGCTACAAGTTCCCCAGTGAACGTTTATGGCGTGACCTCCAAGCTTAACGCTTTTTGTATTAATTACAGGATAGTGTTGGCAGAGTATTGTGTGTGAGTACAGCCAGGCTGTTGTGGGACGCGCTCTTTGTAAAGTGTTGTCACACCATTGAGCGTGTCTTTATGGTTAGCTTGTCTTACACACTCACTCTTCTGCAACATTTGTCTGAGGGTTCCAAAGTTGTCTTATGAGAGGCAATGTTTTTGCTACTAATGTGGTGCGAGATGTCCAGCCTTGTAGTCGTCCGCTTGTGGTCTCCCCCCAGTGGTCTAACCTTGTGCTCTACCCTTGTGGCCTAGCTACATCCTCTCCAGTGTCAGAACATAACTATGTTGCAGGTACATTTAGCAGCCTTGTACACACGCCATTGTTGATTATTTTGATTATTATTATATTTATAGAAAGGTAATGACCTCCTTGAGACGGCTAAGGATATTTTGGGACACGTGGGCCACGCACTCTTCCAGTGTGACGTTGGTCGTTACCTTCCTAATGAGATGACAGCTGTTAAGATACAACACATCTTTACACAACACACATAAGATACAACATGTATTATTAATATGTGATACTTAAATGTGGCATTGAGGTAGATGCGAGTGTGTATTATTTTATGTCTGTTATGTGTGCGTTGTTTGTAATTACCTGAGTGTAGTTACAGGGTGAGTGCTACGCTCGTGGTGTCCCGTCTTCCCAGCACTCTTTGTGTGTCTGAGTGTGTGCGTGCTCACTTAGTTGTGCTTGCAGGGTCGAGCATTAACTCCCAAAGGCCGCCTTTTCACCATCATTAGTTCAATGCAATGACTTTTCATTTCCTTTTCTTATCATATTTATATTTGAAACTGCGTGGAGACACAACGACAACGTCTTCATCTTGTCGTTCCAATTATGACTCGTAGACAGAAATAGTTCTGATATCTGTTATCTTTGTGACTCATTTGTGTTTCCATTTAGGTCCTCTCGTTCTATATACTAGGCTTAATTTAAACATTTCTTCTTTCTCTACGTTATCAGTCACTCTTAGTATCTTGTATGTCGTAATCATGTCTTCCCCAATCCATCTTTCCTCGGGTGTATTGTGGTACAGTTTCTTGAGTCTATGTTACACACACACACACACACACACACACACACACACACACACACACACACACACACACACACACACACACACACACACACACACACACACTGTGTGTGTGTACTCACCTAGTTGTGTTTGCGGGGGTTGAGCTCTGGCACTTTAGTCCCGCCTCTCAACCGTCAATCAACAGGTGTACAGGTTCCTGAGCCTATTGGGCTCTATCATATCTACACTTGAAACTGTGTATGGAGTCAGCCTCCACCACATCACTTCCTAATGCATTCCATTTGTCAACCACTCTGACACTAAAAAAGTTCTTTCTAATATCTCTGTGGCTCATTTGGGCGCTCAGTTTCCACCTGTGTCCCCTTGTGTGTGTGTGTGTGTGTGTGTGCGTGTGTGTGTGTGTGTGTGTGTGTGTGTGTGTGTGTGTGTGTGACACAACATCAGAACAGCGTTCAGGAACCTGTGTAAGGAATCGTTCAGAATCTTGAACACCACATATGTAAGACCAATCCTGGAGTATGCGGCCCTAGCATGGAGCCCGTACCTTGGCAGGCACAAGACGAAGCTGGAAAAAGTTCAAAGGTATGCCACTAGACTAGTCCCAGAACTAAGAGGCATGAGTTACGAGGAAAGGCTGCGGGAAATGCACCTTACGACACTGGAAGACACAAGAGTAAGGGGAGACATGATCACAACCTACAAAATCCTCAGAGGAATGGACCGGGTAAACAGGGATAAACTATTCAACACTGGTGGGACGCAAACAAGGGGATACAGATGGAAACTGAGTACCCACATGAGCCACAGGGACGTTAGAAGGAACTTTTTCAGTGTCAGAGTAGTTAACGGATGGAATGCATTAGGCAGTGATGTGGTGGAGGCTGACTCCATACACAGTTTCAAATGTAGATATGATAGAGCCCAGTAGGCTCAGGAATCTGTACACCTGTTGATTGACAGTTGAGAGACGGGACCAAAGAGCCAAAGCTCAACCCCCGCAAGCACAAATAGGTGAGTACAAATAGGTGAGTACACACACACACACACACACACACACACACACACACACACACACACACGCACACACACACACACACACACACACACACACACACACACACACACACACACACACACACACACACACACACATATAGGTGAGTACCATACATACATATAGGTGAGTACACACACACACAGACAAGCTGAAGGAATGGTCGAACAAATGGTTGATAGAGTTTAACCCAACCAAATGTAATGTAATGAAGATAGGTGTAAAGAGCAGGAGGCCAGATACAAGGTATCATCTGGGAGAGGAAATTCTTCAGGAGTCAGAGAAGGAAAAAGACTTGGGGGTTGATATCACGCCAGACCTGTCTCCTGCAGCACATATCAAGCGGATAACATCAGCGGCATATGCCAGGCTGGCCAACATACGAACGGCATTCAGAAACTTGTGTAAAGAATCATTCAGAACTTTGTAAACCACATATGTCAGGCCAATCCTGGAGTATGCAGCCCCAGCATGGAGTCCAGATCTAGTCAAGGATAAGACTAAACTGGAAAAGGTTCAAAGGATTGCCACTAGACTAATACCCGAGCTGAGAGGTATGAGCTACGAGGAGAGACTACGGGAATTAAACCTCACTTCGTTGGAAGACAGAAGAGTTAGGGGAGACATGATCACCACATTCAAGATTCTGAAGGGAATTGATAGGGTAGATAAAGACAGGCTGTTTAACAGAATGAGCACACGCACTAGGGGACACAGGTGGAAACTGAGTGCCCAAATGAGCCACAGAGATATCAGAAAGAACTTTTTTAGTGTCAGAGTGGTTGACAAATGGAATGCATTAGGAAGTGATGTGGTGGAGGCTGACTCCATACACAGTTTCAAGTGTAGATATGATAGAGCCCAATAGGCTCAGGAACCTGTACACCAGTTGATTGACGGTTGAGAAGCGGGACCAAAGAGCCAAAGCTCAATCCCCGCAAGCTCAACTAGGTGAGTACACACACAAAGTTACCAAATGGTGTTATTGTGTGAGAGCATTTGTGTGGTATGACGAGCACAGGTACAGAACACATCACATAACAGCTGCACTAATGACAAACTGCTCCTAGCGAAGCACCATGCGGGCCGGGTTATTATCAATTATGGCTCATTTTGGCTAATTGGTGTTAGACACTTTACTTCCTCCTCGCTAATTATTGGTTTTCACGGCTCGAGACTATTGGGTCGTAAATTGTGCAGAGGTAATGGTGCTGAGGACAGTAGTTGCTGAGGTCGGTAGGTGCTGAGGTCGGTAGGTGCTGAGGACGGTAGGTGCTGAGGACAGTAGTTGCTGAGGACAGTAGGTGCCGAGGACAGTAGTTGCTGAGGACGGTAGTTGCTGAGGACAGTAGGTGCTGAGGACAGTAGTTGCTGAGGACAGTAGGTGCTGAGGACGGTTGGTGCTGAGGACAGTAGGTGCTGAGGACGGTAGGTGCTAAGGACGGTAGGTGCTGAGGACGGTAGGTGCTAAGGACGGTAGGTGCTGAGGACGGTAGGTGCCGAGGACGGTAGGTGCTGAGGACGGTAGGTGCTGAGGACGGTAGTTGCTGAGGACAGTAGGTGCTGAGGACAGTAGGTGCTGAGGACAGTAGTTGCTGAGGTCGGTAGGTGCTGAGGACAGTAGTTGCTGAGGACGGTAGTTGCTGAGGACAGTAGGTGCTGAGGACGGTTGGTGCTGAGGACAGTAGGTGCTGAGGACGGTTGGTGCTAAGGACGGTAGGTGCTGAGGACGGTAGGTGCTGAGGACGGTAGGTGCTGAGGACGGTAGTTGCTGAGGACGGTAGTTGCTGAGGACAGTAGGTGCCGAGGACAGTAGTTGCTGAGGACGGTAGTTGCTGAGGACAGTAGGTGCTGAGGACAGTAGTTGCTGAGGACGGTAGGTGCTGAGGACGGTAGTTGCTGAGGACAGTAGTTGCTGAGGACAGTAGGTGCCGAGGACAGTAGTTGCTGAGGACAGTAGTTGCTGAGGACACTAGATGCTGAGGACAGTAGTTGCTGAGGACGGTAGGTGCCGAGGACAGTAGTTGCTGAGGATGGTAGGTGCTGAGGACACTAGATGCTGAGGACAGTAGTTGCTGAGGACAGTACGTGCCGAGGACAGTAGTTGCTGAGAACAGTAGTTGCTGAGGATGGTAGGTGCTGAGGACACTAGGTGCTGAGGACAGTAGTTGCTGAGGACGGTAGGTGCCGAGGACAGTAGTTGCTGAGGACGGTAGGTGCTGAGGATGGTAGGTGCTGAGGACAGTAGTTGCTGAGGACAGTAGGTGCTGAGGACAGTAGTTGCTGAGGACAGTAAGTGCCGAGGACAGTAGGTGCTGAGGACAGTAGTTGCTGAGGATGGTAGGTGCTGAGGACAGTAGATGCTGAGGACAGTAGCTGCTGAGGACGGTACGTGCTGAGGACGGTAGGTGCCGAGGACAGTAGTTGCTGAGGACAGTAGGTGCCGAGGACAGTAGTTGCTGAGGACAGTAGTTGCTGAGGACACTAGATGCTGAGGACAGTAGTTGCTGAGGACGGTAGGTGCCGAGGACAGTAGTTGCTGAGGATGGTAGGTGCTGAGGACACTAGATGCTGAGGACAGTAGTTGCTGAGGACAGTACGTGCCGAGGACAGTAGTTGCTGAGAACAGTAGTTGCTGAGGATGGTAGGTGCTGAGGACACTAGGTGCTGAGGACAGTAGTTGCTGAGGACGGTAGGTGCCGAGGACAGTAGTTGCTGAGGACGGTAGGTGCTGAGGATGGTAGGTGCTGAGGACAGTAGTTGCTGAGGACAGTAGGTGCTGAGGACAGTAGTTGCTGAGGACAGTAAGTGCCGAGGACAGTAGGTGCTGAGGACAGTAGTTGCTGAGGATGGTAGGTGCTGAGGACAGTAGATGCTGAGGACAGTAGCTGCTGAGGACGGTACGTGCTGAGGACGGTAGGTGCCGAGGACAGTAGTTGCTGAGGACAGTAGGTGCCGAGGACAGTAGTTGCTGAGAACAGTAGTTGCTGAGGATGGTAGGTGCTGAGGACAATAGTTGCTGAGGATGGTAGGTGCTAAGGACACTAGATGCTGAGGACACTAGATGCTGAGGACAGTAGTTGCTGAGGACAGTAGGTGCCGAGGACAGTAGTTGCGGAGGACAGCAGTTGCTGAGGACGGTAGGTGCCGAGGACAGTAGATGCTGAGGACAGTAGGGGCCGAGGACAGCAGTTGCTGAGGACGGTAGGTGCTGAGGACAGTAGTTTCCGAGGACAGCAGTTGCTGAGGACGGTAGGTGCTGAGGACAGTAGATGCTGAGGACAGTAGGTGCCGAGGACAGCAGTTGCTGAGGACGGTAGGTGCTGAGGACAGTAGATGCTGAGGACAGTAGTTGCTGAGGACTGTAGGTGTTGAGGACAGTAGTTGATGAGGTAGTTACGCAAACACTTACGAACCTGTACATCTTTTCTCAATTTTTGGCAGCTTTGTTTACAAATATTTAACAGTTAATGAGCTCCGAAGCACCAGGAGGCTGTTTATAACAATAACAATAATTGATTGGGAAGTTTTCATGCTTGTAAACTATGTAATAAATGTAACCCAAGTCGTCAAAGACTGAAGAAAGATGTACACGTTCGTAAGTACTTGCGTAACTGCGTCGTGAATCTGTCCCCTTGACTCGTTAAGTCGGACATGCGCAGTTGTCTAAAGACTGTACTGGAGTGAACATTGTGATAGTGCTATCACACACCTCAACCACAATATATAAAACAACATTTTTCTTTAGTTTATGTTACGCTAGATTACGATGGGTTAGGTTAGGTGAGATTACGATAGGTTAGGTTAAATTAGTAGTGAAATATGTGACTATAACCGTCTGCGCCACCTGAGCAGGTGGGGCAGCTGTGGCCACCTGGCCAGGTATCCCACCTGGCTGTAGTCACCAGGGGTGTGAGAGACGTCCTTGCGCACCAGGTCATAGTTTCCCCGGACGTTCTATGGTCCCCAGTGTTGAAAGGGGGGTGTATGGATAGTGTATGTGTAGCAGGTGTGTAGCATGTGTACAGGTGTGTATGTTAAAGTGAAATTTGAAAGTGTATGTATTGGGAGCGTAGAGTTATACATGTGTGTATGCTTAAGAGTGTTAAGCACAGGCCTCTAGATCTGAGCATAGGCCTCTAGATCTGAGCATAGGCCTTCTAAAGTGCAGCTTGCTGACACCACACGGCATCACCAGACCTAGGAGACCGGGTGCGATATATAGAAAGTTAGGTTAGGGAGTCCTGGGAAACTGGATATCTGGCGCGTGACCATGGACGGTGTTTTGGACATTACCAGGCGTCTATAGTGTGTTCTGACGTGAATAAATGGGAGGGGTGTGGGAGGTAGGGGCTCGGGCGTAGGGGCTCGGGCGTAGGGGCTCGGGCGTGAGCCTGTGTGGTGTGTCCTCCTTGTTGTACTCACCTGGGGCAGCAGCAGCGCTGGAAGACTTGCAGATAACGATTAGGTGTTTCCACTATCGAAGAAATATATGTAATTTTAGATCAAACACATGAGCTTCGCCATTACACACATGTTAGGTGGTGGTTTGTGGAGTACTGAGATGAGCGAGGTGATGGGGACGATCATACCCTTACCCACACCCCATCCCACTCCACCCCATCCCCCTCCCCACCCCGTACCAACAACCAACAACACTCCACCCTTACCCACACCCCATCCCACTCCACCCCATCCCCCTCCCCACCCCGTACCAACAACCAACAACACTCCACCCTTCCCCACACCCCATCCCACTCCACCCCATCCCCCTCCCCACCCCGTACCAACAACCAACAACACTCCACCCTTACCCACACCCCATCCCACTCCACCCCATCCCCCTCCCCACCCCGTACCAACAACCAACAACACTCCACCCTTCCCCACACCCCATCCCACTCCACCCCATCCCCCTCCCCACCCCGTACCAACAACCAACAACACTCCACCCTTACCCACACCCCATCCCACTCCACCCCATCCCCCTCCCCACCCCGTACCAACAACCAACAACACTCCACCCTTCCCCACACCCCATCCCACTCCACCCCATCCCCCTCCCCACCCCGTACCAACAACCAACAACACTCCACCCTTACCCACACCCCATCCCACTCCACCCCATCCCCCTCCCCACCCCGTACCAACAACCAACAACACTCCACCCTTCCCCACACCCCATCCCACTCCACCCCATCCCCCTCCCCACCCCGTACCAACAACCAACAACACTCCACCCTTACCCACACCCCATCCCACTCCACCCCATCCCCCTCCCCACCCCGTACCAACAACCAACAACACTCCACCCTTACCCACACCCCATCCCACTCCACCCCATCCCCCTCCCCACCCCGTACCAACAACCAACACTCCACCCTTACCCACACCCCATCCCACTCCACCCCATCCCCCTCCCCACCCCGTACCAACAGCCAACACTCCACCCTTACCCACACCGCATCCCACTCCACCCCATCCCCCTCCCCACCCCGTACCAACAACCAACACTCCACCCTTACCCACACCCCATCCCACTCCACCCCATCCCCCTCCCCACCCCGTACCAACAACCAACACTCCACCCTTACCCACACCCCATCCCACTCCACCCCATCCCCCTCCCCACCCCGTACCAACAACCAACAACACTCCACCCTTACCCACACCCCATCCCACTCCACCCCATCCCCCTCCCCACCCCGTACCAACAACCAACAACACTCCACCCTTC
The DNA here is from genome assembly GCF_040958095.1 of Procambarus clarkii. Classification (NCBI taxonomy): domain Eukaryota; kingdom Metazoa; phylum Arthropoda; class Malacostraca; order Decapoda; family Cambaridae; genus Procambarus; species Procambarus clarkii. The sequence continues at coordinate 41,759,533 of NC_091189.1, forward strand.
CCCACACCTCCAAACCGTCACATTAACAAGAGGAAGACTGTCAGTCAGTCATTACACAGTTGTGAGTGTAATATTATAATTTTTCCGTCCTGTTGCATTGAGACGTGCAGAATGTGGTGACAGACCCCATAGATCCATAAGAGAGAGTGAGAGTGAGTTTAAAACCTCATCCACAACAGCTGCAGGAGGAGATGGATCTTTTTTGGTGTGTTTGATAGTTTTTTTGCAGTACAGAAGGAGGAGCGTGTACCCCGTGCTGAGGGCTACCATCACCGTCACATGTCAAACGCTTGGAGTATGAACATAACAATATTTCTGGTTCATTTGTAGACCAGAGGTCGAACACACACACGCACATTAAGCCTGGAGTCTTAACAACCACACACTAGCCTAAGGTCACCTCTGTCAGCCCTCCATCAGATCAAACGTGACCCCACCCCATTACAGCCTTGTTAACCTGAAGTCTGGAGGGTAGTGAGACGTTTGAGCCACCGCCCGTGCCACCGCCCGTGCCACCGCCCGTGCCACCGCCCGTGCCACCGCCCGTGCTCCTGCCCCCATACCATCGCCACCATCCGGTGGCATCCTCCCTCTTGTTCCACGAGTCCCTCCCTCCAACAACTGTTGCGCCTCCATCATCTGTCAATTCCTTAAGTCAATTTCCTCGTTCACAATATTAGCATCAAACTAAACCAACAGGGAAGCAAAGAGATGAGCAATATTATTATACACATCTCATCTTCGAATGTCTCGTCATAGTAATTATTAGTATCAAAATTAAAAAAAAAAACACACATTACCCTGGAGGAGGGGGTCGGGAGCATGTGGAAAGGGGTAAAGTAATATTTCACGTACATTTGTAGACGAGAGAAAGAGTGTGAGTTCATCCCATGCACTAACAGAAGAGGAGGAGGAGAGGTGTCCCCTTAAGCCCTCACCCACCTACAGTCTGACGACTAATGAAATATTTTCGATCACACACTCCCCCCCCCTACCCAACCACATCCACTGGCATCCACCATCAGCTCCAAGTCTCACTCCTTCAAATGTTCATCATCATCAATCACCAGTCAATCTTCATATTATTTTTTATTTGTGTTCATCATTAAAGAGAGGTGCAAGCGTAATATTTAGTTTTCACTACACGAGATCCGCCACCTGAGGTCACTCGCGAGTCTCACGAGTTGTGATCATTACGACCAGGTGTCAGTAGAGAGGCTGGGTGGTGTGCAGTGTGGTCCACCCCCTACATAGGTGTCAGTAGAGAGGCTGGGTGGTGTGCAGTGTGGTCCACCCCCTACATAGGTGTCAGTAGAGAGGCTGGGTGGTGTGCAGTGTGGTCCACCCCCTACATAGGTGTCAGTAGAGAGGCTGGGTGGTGTGCAGTGTGGTCCACCCCCTACATAGGTGTCAGTAGAGAGGCTGGGTGGTGTGCAGTGTGGTCCACCCCCTACATAGGTGTCAGTAGAGAGGCTGGGTGGTGTGCAGTGTGGTCCACCCCCTACATAGGTGTCAGTAGAGAGGCTGGGTGGTGTGCAGTGTGGTCCACCCCCTACATAGGTGTCAGTAGAGAGGCTGGGTGGTGTGCAGTGTGGTCCACCCCCTACATAAGCATGGGTTAACTTGAACTGAAGCTTGTTAATGTAATACAAAGTCTACTGGGTCATAAAGAACTTCGTTTTCGTTGATTTTAAATAGGAATTTGTTGATTAAATGATCGTGAAATGAGGACAGTACGCCAGTAATAACGCAGGGTACGTCATACAAAATTTATTGTACTTTCTACATGTCAATAGTTCTGTATTGTTGAGGTCGCAGTTGTTATTGTTTGGTCTCCTGTAAACTCCTGACATTCATGAGCTGATGCTTTTGACGATGACGCCGTAGGTGGTGAACCGTAAGGCTCTCATGTTAAACTTTATTACTTGTCTCTTTCCAGTTGTGTGATCAGCAGTCCTGGGACGCCCACCAGTGTCACGTGACGCCCAGCGCCCTGCTGAGCCCAGCGTCCCACTGCTACCCTGGGTGCCACACTAAGCAAGTGTACCACTTTGGAGGAGGTAGCAAGCCACAGCTGTCACCCAGAGGAGCGCGTTATCCCTCAGTCGATAATCGTCTAACTCTTGCCTCCAAAATTTTGATCCGTGTAAAGTGTAGAATGCCATTTGTACAGATGGTTGGATAATACAAACTAAATGGCAGATATAATGACGGCATACAGTGAAAAAAAATTATGAAAGGCATACAGTGAACAACAGTGTTATTACGAATGGCATTAATTGATATATATATATAACCCCACAATTAATTTAATACGCAAAATTAAAAATATAAAAATATATTTTTCGTTGGTAATATTTACCAATTATTTCCTGAGCGCAGAATGACTCTTGCTCATTGCGTCTAGAAAATACATATATTCGGTTTTCGTTGGAATAAATTCATGATTTTATTCGGAAGCGGTTTTTTGGAGTGCATCATTTCTTAGCGTTTATACTTGCTACAGTGAACCATTGAGTAATTCAGAAAATTTAATATTTTAAAATAGTCTTGCTATACTTGATTGAGATAATGTCTGAACATGACAAGTGTAAACATTATAGTGAAGATGAGCAGGAGGACGGTCGTGTATACGTGTGGAAGGTTATCAGTTGTATGGTGATCACAACATTATATGGCCCCGTGTATGATGATCACAACATTATCTGGCTCCGTGTATGATGATCACAACATTATCTGGCCCCGTGTATGATGATCACAACATTATATGGCCCCGTGTATGATGATCACAACATTATCTGGCCCCGTGTATGATGATCACAACATTATCTGGCCACGTGTATGGTGATCACAACATTATATGGCCCCGTGTATGATGATCACAACATTATCTGGCTCCGTGTATGATGATCACAACATTATCTGGCCCCGTGTATGATGATCACAACATTATATGGCCCCGTGTATGATGATCACAACATTATCTGGCCCCGTGTATGGTGATCACAACATTATCTGGCCCCGTGTATGATGATCACAACATTATATGGCCACGTGTATGATGATCACAACATTATCTGGCCCCGTGTATGATGATCACAACATTATCTGGGCCCCGTGTATAATGATCAAGACATGCGGTTCCGTGTATGAAAGATGTGTATTGACGAAGAGGAATTCTGAATACTCATCACTCGCACTAAATGAAGAGATGCCAGTGAACGGTGGAAGACGTTTAGACAATGTCTTGCAAGATTTGAGCACAAATGTTATTGAAAAATGTCTGAGATTGTCACTTCTTCGCCCATACAGAGAAGATTCTGTCCTTTCAAACACTCAGAAGCTCCCATGTACTTCAAGATCACATATACCAAGTCTTAACCCCTAACCTGCTTAGCTGTTTAAAAGCTGTGTGCATATCTTAAAAAATAGTTAAGATGTCAGATGAGAGAAAATCGCAGACAGCGACTGTAGCACACGAGGAAATCAGAGATTGAAGCAAAAGTAGAAATCGTAGAATGAAGCATAGAAGGAAATCGCAGACACCTACTGGAACCGTGTTGGGGTTAAGCTCTTAACTCCATAATGTTACATGCAAGATGACCATCATTGGCAGTGCGGATGTGTACTGGAGGTATTAAGATGACGGGTGCCTTGGTGAGAGTGATTCTGACGACGGTGTGGTGTGCCTTCGGCCTGGCTGTCCCCGCCAGGGACCAGAACATAATGTGCCTTGATGTACTCCATCCCTTGGTCCAGACGGAGTATCGACTCCTACAGCGACCTCATGATTGGGACGACGATGTCTCGGTGGATGAGGAAGGGACCGCCACTGTTGGTGGCCAGGTCGAGGGGGAAGACCAGAAGCTTCGGAAACCGAATTCTGCTATATCTGGCCCGGAAAGTCGTGGTGTCAAGAAGCAATCCAAGTCGACATTGAGTCACGAGGTAAAGAGGCTGCAACAGT
>NC_091189.1:41768499-41775999 GCF_040958095.1 Procambarus clarkii
GATCCCATCTGGACCAACAGCCTTTCTAACATCCAGATCCAGCAGGTGTCTCTTGACCTCCTCTCTCGTAATTTCGAACTCCTGTGTGTGTGTGTGTGTGTGTGTGTGTGTGTGTGTGTGTGTGTGTGTGTGTGTGTGTGTGCGCACTATGGTGAGCGTGCCTAGTTGGGTGTATATACACAATATTGAGTGTGACAGTCTAGGTTGTGTAGAAACGCTCGAGTTGAATACAACAAATAATATTTTGTTAACCGGCAAAGGTCCTGAGAAACAAAGGTGCTGCGAAACAATAGTTCTACAGGACAAAGGTCCTTCAAACTCAACACTGACGCAATAATCCACACTCTCGCCTGCGCGCACGCACTGTGTCGTCCGATAACACAAATATACCAAACAGTAAAGCCAAGTCCTTATGACAACATGTTTATCAATTTTTCAAATATACTCAGAATTTTCTCGTCGATCTGTTACCTATAGTTAAGCCATCAGTTTCCTCAGTAGCGTCTTATATCAGCTCTTCTTTGGGAAACAATCTCGGAACAAATGATTGTATCGTTCTTATGCTCGAACGTTACTCTGTTTAGAAGTATGTCAACCATTGGAAAACTTGTTAATGAGAAAATCTATAGGAGTAGGGTGGTGGGATCGAACCAACGTCCTGGGTCTTCCCAGACGCGTGCCTGCTCCAAAGAGTTTCTCATAAAGATAAATCACGTTATTGTAAGTTCCTCGTGAACTGTTGTAAATGTTTCACTGTGGACGGACATATCCACTAGGTTCCTCAATGGTGTATTTTAGTCACAACAGTTAGGTGAAATGTTATAGGATGGAACTCATGAATTAAGTAAGCATCTCGCCTAACATATCGAGAACGATGCATAGAAAACATCTCTATTACGGCTCTTCAACGTGAGAGGGGCTTGGTGGGCGGCTGCCGGAGTGATGCTCCATGGGACAGTCCTCTGTCCTTTTGTGGCCTTATGCTCCTGCTGCTGCCTTCACTAATTGTGCTGGAGGCCTTTTTCTCTTCCTTATGTTTCATTCTTTCCTTCCCCGCCCCCCTCCCCCCCTCTTCTCCTTTCTGATTGTTATTTCCAGCCGACTTTTTGCCATTCTTGATTATTCTTTCAGATGTCTTCTTCTGTTTTGACGCCGGGTGTTTGCGGAGGCCAAACACCCGGCCTCCCCACAACTGTGGTGCCCGACGTTGTTGAGCGAGGGACGCTTTTATTATCAATCTTTGCCTTCGTTGCTGAACCCGATCTCGATGGACTGACGGTTCTTAAGATGACGATTGCAGGGCGTTTATACCTACGATGCACCCTTGGCGAGCCCCGTCTTGTCGGGTGTCCTATCCTCTAATTGTGGCTCCATGGTGGGTATGGGGGCATATAAGTGGATGAAATTTTTACCTGTTCGTTTATATGCCGGTGACTGATCCTCTTTTTAATTTCCCAGACTCGTGGGGTGGGCGACCAGGCCCCCGAGTCGGACTGTGATGGAAGGCCGGGCTCTGTAGCCCCCGCTACATTGGGCCCAGACCAAGCTGCTTATCTGACTCTCCCAACTACCCCTCTCTGCTCCCCTCCCACCTTTGTGGCAGAGTTGAGCCCCAAGCCCCAGTGGTGACCACCTCATCTCCGGCCTGGAGTGGCTCCATCTTTCATTGTAACAACTGTGCCTTTTAACCCCCCCAACCTTACTGGGGGTACTTGGCACCATCACCTATGCAGTCACATGATCACGATTCCTCCCAGTTCTAATACATTCCAAGCTTTGTTGGGTCCGGCTACATGGACTAAGTATTTTGATTTTGGTCATGTTGATTCTACACGTTCTGATGATTTATTCATCTATGAACACCTAGTTGGTTCGGTGGATACCTTCGTCACTTTTAACCCTACTTACACTAGTACAGATCTCATTGCAGCCCCTTGTTAGGAAGCACCTGACCGCTTAGTCTTGTTCTCCTGCATTTGGGGAGACCCGTGTTCAGTTCTCCAAAAATGCCCGGTTAAATGCCAGCATTTGCACAGTTATTCTCCTGCACCATGATGCGACTGGTGATAAGGAACTGAAAGACTGCCACGAGGATATTAAACATATCCACCTAGTTCTCTGTGTGGTGTTTCTTTCCTTCCTTCTTTCCCAGTCTTCCCTGTCTCCTGTGCCCTAAAACCTTCTCGCCCCACTCCAAAAGACAGCCTTCCCCTCTGTCTTTTGGTCCTTCACACCACCTGTCCGTCCAGGCCATTGTCCATCCACCTCCTAGCTATATTCACGTTAATCACTTCCGTTCCCCTTCTGTTGAGACTGTCGTGGCTGTCGCCCAGTACATTGCTGCTGGTACAATTGTCTCTTTACGTCAGAAGCGAAAGCCTTGCTCCTCTCCTTCTTCCTTCCCGGCGGGTAAGAAGGCATCGCTCTCCTCCTCACCTTCCGACTCGGATTCTATTCCTGTATTCCCTCCCTTTTCAGTGGCAGAGTCCTCTGTCCCAGCTAAGGAGGTTCCCATGGTCCTCGATTCTCTCTAGGATGCTGCCCTTGTTGAGGTGCGCTTCCCTGTTTCTTTTCCCCCTCCCCGCTGATTCCCTTGACCGCCCCTCTCCAATGCCTCCTCCCACTCCAGACTCTAGTCAGCCTCTGGTCCATTCTACTGTTCCCTTGACTCAATCGTCCTTGGTATATTTACCTATGCCCCGTGACCCCGATGTCACTGATCCTACTTAGTATACTGTGTTCTTTGCCCTTGTTTCTCCCATGTTCTCTGTTTCTGTTTTCTCTATTCTTGACAATGTCTATTCAATGGAATATTCGTAGATTTTATGCCAGCTGCCATGAACTCCAACTTCTGATAGCACAGTTTTCACCACTTTGTGTCTGTCTCCAGGAGTTAATACTTTTTGTTCGTCCTGGTCACTTCCCTGGTTATTCCTTACTCTCCCCCAATCACCGTCCAGCTTTTGCTGAGGTCCATAACTCTACTGCTCTCTTGATCCGTACTGATATTCCCTTCATCCCCCTACTTTTTCAGTCGCACATTTAGTATTCTGCGGCTCGTATCTTTCTGAGTAAATAGTATACAGTCTGTTCCATTTATCTCCCCGCCAAATGTCTCACTTTCTCTTCCTGATCTTAAACACCTGTTGGACTCCTTACCAGAGCCAGTGCTCCTTTTGGGTAATTTTAACAGTCAGCATACCCTCTGGAGCGATGTTCTGACAAACACCCGGAGCGTCTTCTCGAACCATTTGTCCACTCTTCTTCCGTCTCTTCTCAATTCTAGTGAACCCACTCATGTTGATTTACACACTCGTACTTTCTCCCGTCTTGATCTTTCTCTCTACTCGTTTCCAATTAATTTAGATTTCACCTGGTGGGTTCTTGATGACCTCCATAACAGTGACATTTTCCTATCCTTGTCACCTTTTTCTCTTTTTTATCATCCCCTCTCCTTCCCTAGGTGGCAGTTTGGCAAGGCTGACTGGAATTTATTCACCCTCCATGCTACTCTTTTCCGACTTCTCCAATCTGCCTCTCCCTCGAGCCCTCCTCCTTTTCGTGACACCATATTAGATGCTGCCCCTCCACTTTGTTCCTTCCTCTACCCCTTGGGGCACACGGAAGTGCGTTCCCTGGTGGAATACAGACTGTGCTCGGGCTGTTCACTGTAAGCGTGCAGCCTGGAAGAAACCGACGCCGACAGACGGCTGCTTCTTTTCTTTTCTTTTGTTTCGAGAGGCAAGTGCGGTGACTCGTAGGGCCACCCGTACAGCTAAACGTGGGAGTTAGAAATCTTATGTCTCCACCATTGCGACTGACACTTCTCTACCACAGATCTGGAAGAAAATCCACAAGATTGAGGGTAAGTTTGTTCCAGATGTCTTGCCAGTCCTTCACCTCCGGGTACTGTTCTGGCGGGTCCGGTGTCGGTCGCAACCGAACTGGGTTCTCACTTTTAGACTGTTAGCTCCGGTTCTCATCTTCCTCCATCTTTCATTACTCGTAAGCCCCTTCTTGAATTTTGTCCCTTAGATTTTTGCATGCATCTCTGTCTTCCCTATAAGGATCTCTTCTCTCTCTCCGAACTCCAGTTTGCCCTGACCTTCTACGGTTCTACGGCAGCGGGCTCAGATGACATTCATTATGAGATGCTTCGTCATCTCCCTCAATAAGCATTTCAGTATTTACTAAATCTGTATAACCGTATATGGGAGTCGTCGTCAGTCCCTAAGGACTGGCTCGAGGCGGTTGTTCTCCCTATTCAGAAACCAGGGTCTCTGGGGACATTCCCTAAAGACTTCCGCCTCATTGCCCTCACGAGTTGTGTCTGCAAACTCTCTGAACGTATGGTCAGTGTCCATCTGATGTGGTTCTTGAAACACTACCACCACCTCTCCCCTTCTCAATTTGGGTTTCGTAAGTGTTGCAGCACGACTGATGTCCTGGTGAACTTGGAGGTCTACATTCATACTCCATTTGCTGCGAAGACCTCCGTTGTTGCTGTCCTTTTTGACCTGGAAAAAACATATGACACCACCTGGAGATACCATATTCTGTCCCAACTCTTTTTCTTTTGGCCTTCGTGGTAATCTCCCTCTCTTCCTACAAAGCTTCCTCTCTTATCGTTCCTTTAGAGTGAGGCTTGGTACTGCTCTCTCTCTGCCTCTTTGTCGACAATACGAAGGTATACCTCAGGGTAGTGCTCTGAGCAGTACTCTTTTCCTTGTTGACCTCAATGGTCTTCTTTCCTCCCTTCCCTCTGGCATTTTCTCAGCTTTCTATGTCGACGATCTTACCATTTTCTGTCGCTGTGATGATTCATCTTTCCTCCAACGGCGGTTTCAACTTGCAATTGATGCCGTGTCGTCTTGGGCCACCAATCATGGCTTCAAGTTCTCTAAAGCTAAAACTTGTGCTTTTGACCTTTCCTCGGAAGCAGATGGTTCTTCGTCCCCCTTTGTCGTTTTATGGTTATCCCTTTTTGTACAAAGATTCTGTTAAGCTTTTCAGCTTAATCTTTGACACTCGTTTGTCTTGGTCGCCTCATATCTCTTGCCTCCGAGTTGAATGCTCTAAGGCCCTTAACTTACTTAAGGTCTTATCTCATACTTCCTAGGGAGCCGATAGACGCACGCTCCTCTCTTTACATTCCTATCTCGTACTGTCTAAACTCGATTATCGTTGCCCTGCTTACTCGTCTGTCTCTCATTTTACTCTTCGCCGTCTTGATGCTCTGCACCATACTGGGTTGCGCCTCAGCTCTGGTGCCTTTCGTTCGACTCTACCTTAATCCTGTATGTTGAAATTGGCGTCCTGTCCCTACAGGATTGCTGTGATCGCTACTGTCTTCACTACCTTGCGAGGTCCCTACAACATCCTCAATCTCGCTTATGTAGTACTTTGACCTTTACCCCTCCTGTGGTCCCTGTTCTCCCTTCACCACCTGCCCCTCTCTGTATGGTTGTCTCGCTTACAAGATTCTCTTTCGGTTCGTGTTACCAATATTTCTCCTCGTGTCGTTCCATCCTTGCCCCCGCGGAGGGTCCCCCCCTTCCTAAGTTTTGTAAGACCTTGACCCACGTGACTAAAGCATTTATCCCTCCTACAATTCTGAAACGCCTTTTCCTTGCACACTTTACTTCACACTCCTGCTCCATTTCTGTCTTCACAGATGGTCTTCACAGAAGTCTGCAGACGGTGTAGGCTACTCTGTTGTTTTCCTGACTACACCTATGTGTGTCGCCTGCCTCCAAAGACTAGCATCTTCACGGTAGAACACTTATTTTGTATGGTCTTCGTCAACTACTTTATTGTAGAAAGTCTTCCAATCTTCCTTTATTGTTGTATCTGACTCTCGCAGTGCCCTCGTGGCTCTGGAGTCCTTTAATCCAGTCCATCCTGTCGTAGTCATAATTCAACATTGGCTGTTTCTTATCTCCAGCAGATTTAAGACAGTGGAGCTTTGCTAGGTTCCCAGCAAATTTCTGTGACACATATTGGTGTGTCCTTAAATTAGCGTGTGGAAGGTGCCGCTAAGGAGGGTATCCACACTTGTCCCATCTCCCGTAAAGATGTTCCTTATTCAGACTTCTATCCGGTTAATCATTCTCCAGTCTTTGCCCGTTGGCAGGATAATTGATCTTCTGCTATTGGTAACAAACTGGTTGCTCTTAAGAGTAGTGTGTCCCCGTGGCCTTCCTCCTCCGACCATAACCAGCGGTGGGAAACGGCTCTGGCGAAGATACGTATTGGCCATACACGTTTAATCACGGACACTTAATGCAGCGCCGCCCCGCTCCTTATTATCCAAACTGCATTGTTCTTCCTACGGTCGTGCATATTCTTGTTGAATGTCCGGACTTCCAGGACGTGTATGTGTCTTGTTTCCCGACCGTCCCTCGCGGTCACGTGTCCCTCGATAGAATCCTTGGTTAATCAGATACCATTGATATTGTTCGCCTTATGTGCTTTTGTTCTCATTTGGGCATCCTTGGTGATATTTAGCGCCCTCTGATTATTCCGCACATTTGATGGTGCTACACAGCCTTCCCGGCTCGGTGCCATCTTTTGATAATTACTTACGCCTCTTCAATTTTTACTATTACTTAGCTTTTGTAGCGTATTGCTCGATTCTGTAAAAAGTCTGATATATTAGATGAGAGGACGAGTAGTAAGTGGAGAGAGAGAGGAGAGGAGAGTTGATCCCATTCTAAGTTACTGTCACTTATAGTGCCGTCACTTCTCGCTTATAGTGACGTCACTTCTCGTTTATAGTGCCGTCACTTCTCGCTTATAGTGACGTCACTTCTCGCTTATAGTGCCGTCACTTCTCGCTTATAGTGTCGTCACTTCTCGCTTATAGTGACGTCACTTCTCGCTTATAGTGCCGTCACTTCTCGCTTATAGTGACGTCACTTAACTTGGGTGTCATACACATTTAGGCTCAAGGAACTAAACCTGACGACGCTAGAAAGGAGGAGGGAGAATGGGGACATTATACAGACGTACAAAATACTTAGGGGGGGGGGGGAGGGGATTGACAGGGTGCATAAAGAGGAAATATTTACAATGAATACCAACTGAACAAGGGGGCACGGAGGAAAGCTTGAGACTTAGATGTGCCATAGAGATGTTAGAAAGTTTTATTTTAGCGTAAGGATAGTGAGTAAATGGAATGACCTAAAGGAGCAGATTGTAGAGTTAACGCAATTCACAACTTTCAAAGCTGGTATGATAGGGAACTAGGCCAGGAGTCATTGTATTACACAACCAACGGCCAGAAAAGCTAGTTCCATGAGATAGAGCTCGATCCTGCAGGCATAAATACGTGAAACACACACACACACACACACACACACACACACACACACACACACACACACACACACACACACACACACACACACACACACACACACACTGTGTGTGATGCACAGTCTGGTAGCTGAGCGGACAGCGCACAGGACTCGTAATTCTGTGGCCCGGGTTCGATTCCCG
>NC_091189.1:41783499-41895999 GCF_040958095.1 Procambarus clarkii
ACACACCACTAACAAGGGTGACCCCACACACCACTAACAAGGGTGACCCCACACACCACTAACAAGGGTGACCCCACACACCACTAACTATAGCCCCCCTGGTCGGCGTAGGTGATACAGAACACGAGTAGTCTGGACCTCACAGACAAGGTCCACCAAGACCTTCAAGTTGTAGCTCCAGTGACATCCGTCTTCTCAAGGATATATGATTTTTTATACCATCAGTTTCCTTCAGCTCAGGCTTCTTGACCCAGAAAGTTTTTGGAAATTTTCTTTCCTTTGTCAAGCTTCCTGTGAAAAAAAGAAATAGGTTTTCTTATTTGAAAATTCTTTTCGCATGTAGCATTTTACGTTCCCAGCCATTCAATATGATAGTACTGTACTTATTTTACTCTTAACTTTGCCCAACCACTTGGGCTGGACGATAGCCCAACGGTCTCGCTTCATGCAGTTCGGCGTTCAATCCCCGATCGTCCAAGTGGTTGGGCACCATTCCTTACCCCCGCTTCCCGTCCCATCTCAAATACATATCTTGATCCTTTCCCAGTGCTACATAGTCGTAATGGCTTGGCACTTTCTCCTGATAGTTCACACCCCCTGCTACTACCTATGTATAGGGCACGAGGAAGAACGTCTCAACCTTAACATTCCTAGGTCCAGTACACTATATACAGTATATATAGTGACATGGTTGACTGTACTATAGTGACATGGTAGACTGTACTATAGTGACATGGTAGACTGGACTATAGTGACATGTTGACTGTACTATAGTGACATGGTAGACTGTACTATAGTGACATGGTAGACTGTACTATAGTGACATGTTGACTGTACTATAGTGACATGGTAGACTGTACTATAGTGACATGGTTGACTGTACTATAGTGACATGGTAGACTGTACTATAGTGACATGGTTGACTGTACTATAGTGACATGGTAGACTGTACTATAGTGACATGGTTGACTGTACTATAGTGACATGGTTGACAGTACTATAGTGACATGGTTGACTGTACCATAGTGACATGGTTGACTGTACTATAGTGACATGGTAGACTGTACTATAGTGACATGGTTGACTGTACTATAGTGACATGGTTGACTGTACTATAGTGACATGGTTGACTGTACCATAGTGACATGGTTGACTGTACTATAGTGACATGGTTAACTGTACCATAGTGACATGGTTGACTGTACTATAGTGACATGGTTGACTGTACCATAGTGACATGGTTGACTGTACTATAGTGACATGGTTGACTGTACTATAGTGACATGGTTGACTGTACTATAGTGACATGGTTGACTGTACTATAGTGACATGGTTGACTGTACTATAGTGACATGGTTAACTGTATTATCTTTGGTGCAAATAATAGAACAATTCACTAGCTACCAAACTCGTATAGCACGCCCCGGTTAGGAAACTATATTGAACATAGAAGTTTAAAAAGTATCAATAAACGAGATGAATTTGTAGTAGTAGAGTGGGGAAAAAAGGAACTTGTGGATCCACTGTTTATCACAATAAAATGTGTCAAACCAAAGACTTGTATGGGACAAGTAGCACAAGCAGCAGACGGAGAGACGTTGTCACACCCCGAATACCACTCGGCTCTCTGCTTCTCTAGCAGTTCAGCTTGTATGGGGCTACAGGTATCTCTGGCAGTGCAGCTTGTATGGAGGCTACAAGTATCTCTGGCAGTTCAGGTTGTATAGGGGCTACCAGTATCTCTGGCAGTGCAGCTTGTATAGGGGCTACCAGTATCTCTAACAGTGCAGCTTGTATGGGGCTACAGGTATCTCTGGCAGTGCAGCTTGTATGGAGGCTACAAGTATCTCTGGCAGTTCAGGTTGTATAGGGGCTACCAGTATCTCTGGCAGTGCAGCTTGTATAGGGGCTACCAGTATCTCTAACAGTGCAGCTTGTATGGGGCTACAGGTATCTCTGGCAGTGCAGCTTGTATGGAGGCTACAAGTATCTCTGGCAGTTCAGGTTGTATAGGGGCTACCAGTATCTCTGGCAGTGCAGCTTGTATAGGGGCTACCAGTATCTCTAACAGTGCAGCTTGTATGGGGCTACAGGTATCTCTGGCAGTGCAGCTTGTATGGAGGCTACAAGTATCTCTGGCAGTTCAGGTTGTATAGGGGCTACCAGTATCTCTGGCAGTGCAGCTTGTATAGGGGCTACCAGTATCTCTAACAGTGCAGCTTGTATGGGGCTACAGGTATCTCTGGCAGTGCAGCTTGTATGGAGGCTACAAGTATCTCTGGCAGTTCAGGTTGTATAGGGGCTACCAGTATCTCTGGCAGTGCAGCTTGTATAGGGGCTACCAGTATCTCTAACAGTGCAGCTTGTATGGGGCTACAGGTATCTCTGGCAGTGCAGCTTGTATGGAGGCTACAAGTATCTCTGGCAGTTCAGGTTGTATAGGGGCTACCAGTATCTCTGGCAGTGCAGCTTGTATAGGGGCTACCAGTATCTCTAACAGTGCAGCTTGTATGGGGCTACAGGTATCTCTGGCAGTGCAGCTTGTATGGAGGCTACAAGTATCTCTGGCAGTTCAGGTTGTATAGGGGCTACCAGTATCTCTGGCAGTGCAGCTTGTATAGGGGCTACCAGTATCTCTAACAGTGCAGCTTGTATGGGGCTACAGGTATCTCTGGCAGTGCAGCTTGTATGGAGGCTACAAGTATCTCTGGCAGTTCAGGTTGTATAGGGGCTACCAGTATCTCTGGCAGTGCAGCTTGTATAGGGGCTACAAGTATCTCTGGCAGTGCAACTTGTATGGGGCTACCAGTATCTCTGGCAGTGCAGCTTGTATAGGGGCTACCAGTATCTCTAACAGTGCAGCTTGTATGGGGCTACCAGTATCTCTGGCAGTGCAGCTTGTATAGGGGCTACCATTATCTCTAACAGTGCAGCTTGTATGGGGCTACCAGTATCTCTGGCAGTGCAGCTTGTATAGGGGCTACCAGTATCTCTGACAGTTCAACTTGTATGGGGCTACCAGTATCTCTGACAGTGCAGCTTGTATGGGGCTACCAGTATCTCTGACAGTGCAGCTTGTATAGGGGCTACAAGTATCTCTGGCAGTGCAGCTTGTATGGGGCTACCAGTATCTCTGACAGTGCAGCGTGTATGGGAGCGGGGTGAGTCAGGAGGACACAAGGTAGTGTCCTCAGACAGTCACACTACCAAGTGAACCACATCCTGGTACAGTGGGTATCAGCTGTGTCCTCATGTACTCCAGGTTGGTGTTTACACTGCCAGTGTTGTGCGTGGGGCGTAATGGGGCGCCGTTTACACGTTACGGTGTGACCACCAAACTGAGAGACATTGTTCCGTGTCGCTGCTACAGCACGATCTCTCAGTTTACTTCTCCGTAACAAACACAACTGTTTAGCATGAACATAAACGTACGAATTAAGGAAATCCACCTAACTATCAAGGCCGCTGCATAGACAGTTTCAATATTAAGGTGCTTTAATTTGTATTAATACGTCGCATTTGTAACGATTCGGTAAAAAAATGCGATGTATTGGGTGAAAGTCCGGGCTGGTTGGGCAGCACATGTGGAGACGTGATCAGGACATGCTATCTTGAGGTTATCTTGATCTTGAGATGATTTCGGCCGGGGCTTTTTTTTAGTGTCCCCGCGGCCCGGTCCTCGACCAGGCCTCCACCCCCAGGAAGCAGCCCGTGACAGCTGACTAACACCCAGGTACCTATTTTACTGCTAGGTAACAGTGGCATAGGGTAAAAGAAACTCTGCCCATCGTTTCTCGCCGGCGCCTGGGATCGAACCCAGGACCACAGGATCACAAGTTCAGCGTGCTGTCCGCTCGGCCGACCGCTCGACCGACTCGGCCGATCTTCACTCCATTCTCCCCATACTTCATTCCCTCCACTTTATTTCACTTCCTCCTACTCACTCCACCTCCTTCCCCACCACAACCCCATACTTCTTATTGGACCTCTCAACTTTCCATCCCTCAACTCTCCCCCCATCGCTGCTCCCCTCCCCCCCCCCAACTCTTCACCACAGCCCCTGGGCTTCAGGTGTACATCTACCACAGCCCCTGGTTACCTGGTTGATACCTGGTTGATGGGGTTCTGGGAGTTCTTCTACTCCCCAAGCCCGGCCCGAGGCCAGGCTCGACTTGTGAGAGTTTGGTCCACCAGGCTGTTGCTTGGAGCGGCCCGCAGGCCCACATACCCACCACAGCCCGGTTGGTCCGGCACTCCTTGGAGGAATAAATCTAGTTTCCTCTTGAAGATGTCCACGGTTGTTCCGGCAATATTTCTTATGCTCGCTGGGAGGACGTTGAACAACCGCGGACCTCTGATGCTTATACAGTGTTCTCTGATTGTGCCTATGGCACCTCTGCTCTTCACTGGTTCTATTCTGCATTTTCTTCCATATCGTTCACTCCAGTACGTTGTTATTTTACTGTGTAGATTTGGGACCTGGCCCTCTAGTATTTTCCACGTGTATATTATTTGGTATCTCTCTCGTCTCTGTTCTAGTGAGTACATTTGGAGGGCTTTGAGACGATCCCAATAATTTAGGTGCTTTATCTCGTCTATGCGTCCCGTATATGTTCTCTGTATTCCCTCTATTTCAGCAATCTCTCCTGCTCTGAAGGGGGAAGTGAGTACTGAGCAGTACTCAAGACGGGACAACACAAGTGACTTGAAGAGTACAACCATTGTGATGGGATCCCTGGATTTGAAAGTTCTCGTAATCCATCCTATCATTTTTCTGACTGACGCAATATTTGCTTGGTTATGCTCCTTAAACGTTAGGTCGTCAGACATTATTATTCCCAAATCCTTTACATGCTGCTTTCCTACTATGGGCACATTTGATTGTGTTTTGTACCCTGTATTATGTTTAAGGTCCTCATTTTTACCTTATCTGAGTACCTGGAATTTATCACTGTTAAACATCATGTTATATTCTGATGCCCAGTGGTGGTTTTCGAAATCAAAAGCAAAAAGTGGTTTTTGCTTTTAATTTCGTATATGTGAAGAAATATTTTGGATTTTTCTTTATTTCCTGAATTGCTTTCTGTTCTAACAGCCTTTCTTTAGTTTGATATGAGTGTTTCAATTTCCGCTCGATTTCTTCAATCTCCCTATTTAAATTATTCCATCTTTGACGGGAAGTTCGTGTCTGCATAAGCAGTTCCGTTATTTTTTTCCTTCGTTTATAGTGTCGTCTGCGTTCTCTTTCTACGTTGGATCTCTTTCTGGCTTTCCTCAAAGGAACATGTTTCTGGGCTACAGGTGTACATCTACCACAGCCCCGGGGCTACAGGTGTACATCTACCACAGCCCAGGGGCTACAGGTGTACATCTACCACAGCCCCGGGGCTACAGGTGTACATCTACCACAGCCCCGGGGCTACAGGTGTACATCTGCCACAGCCCCGGGGCTACAGGTGTACATCTACCACAGCCCAGGGGCTACAGGTGTACATCTACCACAGCCCCGGGGCTACAGGTGTACATCTACCACAGCCCCGGGGCTACGGGTGTACATCTGCCACAGCCCCGGGGCTACAGGTGTACATCTACCACAGCCCAGGCGCTACAGGTGTACATCTACCACAGCCCCTGGGCTACAGGTGTACATCTACCACAGCCCAGGGGCTACAGGTGTACATCTACCACAGCCCCGGGGCTACTGGTGTACATCTACCACAGCCCAGGGGCTACAGGTGTACATCTACCAAAGCCCAGGGGGCTACAGGTGTACATCTACCACAGCCCAGGGGCTACAGGTGTACATCTACCACAGCCCAGGGGCTACAGGTGTACATCTACCACAGCCCAGGGGCTACAGGTGTACATCTACCACAGCCCAGGGGCTACAGGTGTACATCTACCACAGCCCAGGGGCTACAGGTGTACATCTACCACAGCCCAGGGGCTACAGGTGTACATCTACCACAGCCCCGGGGCTACAAGTGTACATCTACCACAGCCCCGGGGCTACAGGTGTACATCTACCACAGCCCCGGGGCTACAGGTGTACATCTACCACAGCCCCGGGGCTACAGGTGTACACCTACCACAGCCCCGGGGCTACAGGTGTACATCTACCACAGCCCCGGGGCTACAGGTGTACATCTACCACAGCCCCGCGGCTACAGGTGTACATCTACCACAGCCCAGGGGCTACAGGTGTATATCTACCGCAGCCCCGGGGCTACAGGTGTACATCTACCACAGCCCAAGGGCTACAGGTGTACATCTACCACAGCCCAAGGGCTACAGGTGTACATCTACCACATCCCAGGGGCTACAGGTGTTCATCTACCACAGCCCCGGGGCAACAGGTGTATCTACCGCACACATAGGCTTTAAGTTGCAATTTTGGGTGTGTTTACCGTGATGGGCGACGGAGGTCGCTGAGCGCCCCTCCGCTAATGTTAGCAGGAACCCTTTATATTGTTACACCAGGGTGTTGGTCGTGTTACACCAGGGTGTTGGTCGTGTTACACCTGGGTGTTGGTCGTGTTACACCAGGGTGTTGGTCTGTTACACCAGGGTGTTGGTCGTGTTACACCAGGGTGTTGGTCTTGTTACACCAGGGTGTTGGTCTGTTACACCAGGGTGTTGGTCGTGTTACACCAGGGTGTTGGTCGTGTTACACCAGGGTGTTGGTCTGTTACACCAGGGTGTTGGTCTGTTACACCAGGGTGTTGGTCGTGTTACACCTGGGTGTTGGTCTTGTTACACCAGGGTGTTGGTCGTGTTACACCAGGGTGTTGGTCGTGTTACACCAGGGTGTTGGTCTGTTACACCAGGGTGTTGGTCTTGTTACACCTGGGTGTTGGTCGTGTTACACCAGGGTGTTGGTCGTGTTACACCAGGGTGTTGGTCGTGTTACACCTGGGTGTTGGTCTTGTTACACCAGGGTGTTGGTCGTGTTACACCTGGGTGTTGGTCGTGTTACACCAGGGTGTTGGTCTGTTACACCTGGGTGTTGGTCGTGTTACACCAGGGTGTTGGTCGTGTTACACCAGGGTGTTGGTCTGTTACACCAGGGTGTTGGTCGTGTTACACCTGGGTGTTGGTCGTGTTACACCTGGGTGTTGGTCTTGTTACACCAGGGTGTTGGTCGTGTTACACCAGGGTGTTGGTCGTGTTACACCAGGGTGTTGGTCGTGTTACACCAGGGTGTTGGTCTGTTACACCAGGGTGTTGGTCGTGTTACACCAGGGTGTTGGTCTGTTACACCAGGGTGTTGGTCTGTTACACCAGGGTGTTGGTCGTGTTACACCAGGGTGTTGGTCTGTTACACCAGGGTGTTGGTCGTGTTACACCTGGGTGTTGGTCTGTTACACCAGGGTGTTGGTCGTGTTACACCTGGGTGTTGGTCGTGTTACACCTGGGTGTTGGTCGTGTTACGCCAGGGTGTTGGTCTGTTACACCTGGGTGTTGGTCGTGGTACACCAGGGTGTTGGTCTGTTACACCAGGGTGTTGGTCGTGTTACACCAGGGTGTTGGTCTGTTACACCAGGGTGTTGGTCGTGTTACACCTGGGTGTTGGTCTGTTACACCTGGGTGTTGGTCGTGTTACACCAGGGTGTTGGTCTGTTACACCTGGGTGTTGGTCGTGTTACACCAGGGTGTTGGTCGTGTTACACCAGGGTGTTGGTCTGTTACACCTGGGTGTTGGTCGTGTTACACCTGGGTGTTGGTCGTGTTACACCAGGGTGTTGGTCGTGTTACACCAGGGTGTTGGTCGTGTTACACCTGGGTGTTGGTCTTGTTACACCAGGGTGTTGGTCGTGTTACACCAGGGTGTTGGTCTGTTACACCAGGGTGTTGGTCTTGTTACACCAGGGTGTTGGTCGTGTTACACCAGGGTGTTGGTCTGTTACACCAGGGTGTTGGTCTGTTACACCAGGGTGTTGGTCGTGTTACACCTGGGTGTTGGTCGTGTTACACCAGGGTGTTGGTCGTGTTACACCAGGGTGTTGGTCATGTTACACCAGGGTGTTGGTCTGTTACACCAGGGTGTTGGTCGTGTTACACCAGGGTGTTGGTCTGTTACACCAGGGTGTTGGTCTGTTACACCAGGGTGTTGGTCGTGTTACACCAGGGTGTTGGTCGTGTTACACCAGGGTGTTGGTCATGTTACACCAGGGTGTTGGTCGTGTTACACCAGGGTGTTGGTCGTGTTACACCAGGGTGTTGGTCTGTTACACCAGGGTGTTGGTCGTGTTACACCAGGGTGTTGGTCGTGTTACACCAGGGTGTTGGTCTGTTACACCTGGGTGTTGGTCGTGTTACACCAGGGTGTTGGTCGTGTTACACCAGGGTGTTGGTCTGTTACACCAGGGTGTTGGTCTGTTACACCAGGGTGTTGGTCGTGTTACACCAGGGTGTTGGTCTGTTACACCAGGGTGTTGGTCGTGTTACACCAGGGTGTTGGTCGTGTTACACCTGGGTGTTGGTCGTGTTACACCAGGGTGTTGGTCGTGTTACACCAGGGTGTTGGTCTGTTACACCAGGGTGTTGGTCGTGTTACACCTGGGTGTTGGTCGTGTTACACCTGGGTGTTGGTCGTGTTACACCAGGGTGTTGGTCGTGTTACACCTGGGTGTTGGTCGTGTTACACCAGGGTGTTGGTCGTGTTACACCAGGGTGTTGGTCGTGTTACACCAGGGTGTTGGTCTGTTACACCAGGGTGTTGGTCGTGTTACACCTGGGTGTTGGTCGTGTTACACCTGGGTGTTGGTCGTGTTACACCAGGGTGTTGGTCGTGTTACACCAGGGTGTTGGTCATGTTACACCTAGGTGTTGGTCGTGTTACACCTGGGTGTTGGTCTTGTTACACCAGGGTGTTGGTCTTGTTACACCAGGGTGTTGGTCGTGTTACACCAGGGTGTTGGTCGTGTTACACCAGGGTGTTGGTCGTGTTACACCAGGGTGTTGGTCGTGTTACACCAGGGTGTTGGTCGTGTTACACCTGGGTGTTGGTCGTGTTACACCTGGGTGTTGGTCGTGTTACACCAGGGTGTTGGTCTGTTACACCAGGGTGTTGGTCGTGTTACACCAGGGTGTTGGTCGTGTTACACCAGGGTGTTGGTCGTGTTACACCAGGGTGTTGGTCGTGTTACACCAGGGTGTTGGTCTGTTACACCTGGGTGTTGGTCGTGTTACACCAGGGTGTTGGTCGTGTTACACCAGGGTGTTGGTCGTGTTACACCAGGGTGTTGGTCGTGTTACACCAGGGTGTTGGTCGTGTTACACCAGGGTGTTGGTCGTGTTACACCAGGGGTGTTGGTCGTGTTACACCAGGGTGTTGGTCTGTTACACCTGGGTGTTGGTCGTGTTACACCAGGGTGTTGGTCGTGTTACACCAGGGTGTTGGTCGTGTTACACCAGGGTGTTGGTCGTGTTACACCAGGGTGTTGGTCGTGTTACACCAGGGTGTTGGTCTGTTACACCTGGGTGTTGGTCGTGTTACACCAGGGTGTTGGTCTGTTACACCAGGGTGTTGGTCGTGTTACACCAGGGTGTTGGTCGTGTTACACCTAGGTGTTGGTCGTGTTACACCTGGGTGTTGGTCTTGTTACACCAGGGTGTTGGTCGTGTTACACCAGGGTGTTGGTCGTGTTACACCAGGGTGTTGGTCGTGTTACACCAGGGTGTTGGTCTGTTACACCAGGGTGTTGGTCTGTTACACCAGGGTGTTGGTCGTGTTACACCAGGGTGTTGGTCTGTTACACCAGGGTGTTGGTCTGTTACACCAGGGTGTTGGTCTGTTACACCTGGGTGTTGGTCGTGTTACACCAGGGTGTTGGTCTTGTTACACCAGGGTGTTGGTCGTGTTACACCAGGGTGTTGGTCGTGTTACACCAGGGTGTTGGTCGTGTTACACCAGGGTGTTGGTCGTGTTACACCTGGGTGTTGGTCGTGTTACACCAGGGTGTTGGTCGTGTTACACCTGGGTGTTGGTCGTGTTACACCAGGGTGTTGGTCGTGTTACACCAGGGTGTTGGTCTGTTACACCAGGGTGTTGGTCTGTTACACCAGGGTGTTGGTCGTGTTACACCAGGGTGTTGGTCGTGTTACACCTGGGTGTTGGTCGTGTTACACCAGGGTGTTGGTCGTGTTACACCTGGGTGTTGGTCGTGTTACACCAGGGTGTTGGTCGTGTTACACCAGGGTGTTGGTCGTGTTACACCTGGGTGTTGGTCTTGTTACACCAGGGTGTTGGTCGTGTTACACCAGGGTGTTGGTCGTGTTACACCAGGGTGTTGGTCGTGTTACACCAGGGTGTTGGTCTGTTACACCTGGGTGTTGGTCGTGTTACACCAGGGTGTTGGTCGTGTTACACCAGGGTGTTGGTGTTACACCAGGGTGTTGGTCGTGTTACACCAGGGTGTTGGTCGTGTTACACCTGGGTGTTGGTCGTGTTACACCAGGGTGTTGGTCGTGTTACACCAGGGTGTTGGTCTTGTTACACCAGGGTGTTGGTCGTGTTACACCAGGGTGTTGGTCTGTTACACCTGGGTGTTGGTCTGTTACACCTGGGTGTTGGTCGTGTTACACCAGGGTGTTGGTCGTGTTACACCAGGGTGTTGGTCTTGTTACACCAGGGTGTTGGTCGTGTTACACCAGGGTGTTGGTCTGTTACACCTGGGTGTTGGTCGTGTTACACCAGGGTGTTGGTCTGTTACACCTGGGTGTTGGTCGTGTTACACCAGGGTGTTGGTCGTGTTACACCAGGGTGTTGGTCGTGTTACACCAGGGTGTTGGTCGTGTTACACCAGGGTGTTGGTCGTGTTACACCTGGGTGTTGGTCGTGTTACACCTGGGTGTTGGTCGTGTTACACCAGGGTGTTGGTCTTGTTACACCAGGGTGTTGGTCGTGTTACACCAGGGTGTTGGTCTGTTACACCTGGGTCTTGGTCTGTTACACCAGGGTGTTGGTCGGGTTACACCAGGGTGTTGGTCGTGTTACAACATAGTCTTGATCTTCCCCCTGTTACAGGATGTTATTATTTTGTTCAATACACTTTGATATATCTCAATGTAATAGAGACATAAGAGAGGAGATATCGTCCTCGAGTGCTCTAATGAGACGGAAGTGTTACGTTAAGAGTGTTATGTAAGCGCGTACTCGCTAATTATGTTAACACACTCCTCATAGTAAGGTGTGAGGATACGATCATACTGCTTCTGGGGCTCCTGACTCTTTTGAGAAGTAAATATATCTATTAAAGAGAATGTTGTTTCAGGTTGGAGGCCAGGAGCTTAGGTCTGTCCTTCCCCACTGATCCATGATGAAACATCGTGGTGTGGGAGTGTCATAGGCCAGTCTGTTTCGGCCTAAGTGACACCTTTAAATATCTTGATACCAACCTCCATGCGATTCTCAGGACCTCTGAAGTGAAAATGTTGATGTGTATTCCGTTTTAATCAGTCTTAAGCATTGGTGTATGCGTTAGTGTATAGTATAACAAGCTGTTCTCACGGGAGACTTGTTTACAATTATGTATAATGCAGTATGTATAGGCTTATGTAACAATATACATATGGAATTTAAACCATTTAGGTAATGTAAGCTAATGTCATTAACCTGTGGATTACCTTTGCGTGGTAGCTATTTATCCAGTTATTGTTATCACAGTCCGGCTTAAAGGGGCCTCTTCAGGCGGGTGCCTGGTCTATGAGGCCATTTGTCTTGGCACCCGCACGGCTACACAGGTGCCGGCCCCACACAGGTGCCGGCCCCACACAGGTGCCGGGCGGTTTACTCTATACAAAAATTGCCTTGTTCAATGACAAGATACAAAGGACTCTATTAAAACCGGAAAAAATAGTACATTTATAACTGGTAAATCCAAATACCTTTTATAGCGAAATAAAAATCTGATTAGTTTTTGAGCATGTTTGGAAATGCCGGGAAAATGTTGTGTGGGGAGAACAAATTAGATGAAGAACAGCTGTCGCAGGTATTGGCATAGAACAGTATATCATTGTCTGTGTCCGAGCGCAGTGACTCCTAAGGTCTTCAGGCTAAATATGAGAGACTAGAACCAAATATCGACTAAATAAATAACTTTAGCTAGCATAAATATCTTCTTTTATCTTAGCCTAAATAGCCTATTATATTTTAATAAAATATTCTATTCTTGTTTAAATAGTCTAGCCTAAGAAAATACCCTTGCTTTGCCTAGCTTAGCTTTAATATCTAAGTCTAAATGACCAGTCTAGCTTAGTCCAGCCTAGCCCAGTCTAGCCCAGCCTAGCCCAGCCTAGTCCAGTCTAGTCCAGCCTAGCCCAGCCTAGCTCAATGTAGCCCAGCCTAGCCCAGCCCAGCCCAGCCTAGCCCAGCCTAGCCCAGCCTAGCCCAGCCTAGCCCAGCCTAGCCCAGCCTAGCCCAGCCTAGCCCAGCGTAGCCCAGCCTAGCCCAGGCTAGCCCAGCGTAGCCCAGCCTAGCCCAGCCTAGCCCAGCCTAGCCCAGCCTAGCCCAGCCTAGGCCAGCCTAGCCCAGCCTAGCCCAGCGTAGCCCAGCCTAGCCCAGCCTAACCCAGCCTAGCCCAGCCTAGCCCAGCCTAGCCCAGCCTAGCCCAGCCTAGGCCAGCCTAGCCCAGCCTAGCCCAGCGTAGCCCAGCCTAGCCCAGCCTAGCCCAGCCTAGCCCAGCCTAGCCCAGCCTAGCCCAGCCTAACCCAGCCTAGCCCAGCCTAGCCCAGCCTAGGCCAGCCTAGCCCAGCCTAGCCCAGCCTAGCCCAGTCTAGCCCAGCCTAGCCCAGCCTAGCCCAGCCTAGCCCAGCCTAGCCCAGCCTAGCCCAGCCTAACCCAGCCTAACCCAGCCTAGCCCAGCCTAGCCCAGCCTAGGCCAGCCTAGCCCAGCCTAGCCCAGCCTAGCCCAGCCTAGCCCAGCGTAGCCCAGCCTAGCCCAGCCTAACCCAGCCTAGCCCAGCCTAGCCCAGCCTAGGCCAGCCTAGCCCAGCCTAGCCCAGCCTAGCCCAGCCTAGCCCAGCCTAGCCCAGCCTAGCCCAGCCTAGCCCAGCCTAGCCCAGCGTAGCCCAGCCTAGCCCAGCCTAGCCCAGCGTAGCCCAGCCTAGCCCAGCGTAGCCCAGCCTAGCCCAGCCTAGCCCAGCCTAGCCCAGCCTAGCCCAGCCTAGCCCACCGTAGGCCAAATATACCGCTGGTAGTTGATCGCTTTTAGCAAATCTGAGAAAAAATTATTCCCATATTGACACTTTTAAAAGTCAAGATATTTTTGTTATTTTTCATATACAAATTTTACTTGTTTTGTTTCTTTGTTTTTATCGTAAATGTTTTTTTGTGTTTTAAACATTCAGTCAGACTTGACAGGTGATGATTCATGCTGTCAACACAGACTTGACAGGTGATGATTCATGCTGTCAACACAGACTTGACAGGTGATGATTCATGCTGTCAACACAGACTTGACAGGTGATGATTCATGCTGTCAACACAGACTTGACAGGTGATGATTCATGCTGTCAACACAGACTTGACAGTTGATGATTCATGCTGTCAACACAGACTTGACAGGTGATGATTCATGCTGTCAACACAGACTTGACAGTTGATGATTCATGCTGTCAACACAGACTTGACAGGTGATGATTCATGCTGTCAACACAGACTTGACAGGTGATGATTCATGCTGTCAACACAGACTTGACAGGTGATGATTCATGCTGTCAACACAGACTTGACAGGTGATGATTCATGCTGTCAACACAGACTTGACAGGTGATGATTCATGCTGTCAACACAGACTTGACAGGTGATGATTCATGCTGTCAACACAGACTTGACAGGTGATGATTCATGCTGTCAACACAGACTTGACAAGTGATGATTCATGCTGTCAACACAGACTTGACAGGTGATGATTCATGCTGTCAACACAGACTTGACAGGTGATGATTCATGCTGTCAACACAGACTTGACAGGTGATGATTCATGCTGTCAACACAGACTTGACAGGTGGTGATTCATGCTGTCAACACAGACTTGACAGGTGATGATTCATGCTGTCAACACAGACTTGACAGGTGATGATTCATGCTGTCAACACAGACTTGACAGGTGATGATTCATGCTGTCAACACAGACTTGACAGGTGATGATTCATGCTGTCAACACAGACTTGACAGGTGATGATTCATGCTGTCAACACAGACTTGACAGGTGATGATTCATGCTGTCAACACAGACTTGACAGGTGATGATTCATGCTGTCAACACAGACTTGACAGGTGGTGATTCATGCTGTCAACACAGACTTGACAGGTGATGATTCATGCTGTCAACACAGACTTGACAGGTGATGATTCATGCTGTCAACACAGACTTGACAGGTGATGATTCATGCTGTCAACACAGACTTGACAGGTGATGATTCATGCTGTCAACACAGACTTGACAGGTGATGATTCATGCTGTCAACACAGACTTGACTGGGATATTAATGACGTCACCAGGAACTTGACTGGAAGATATTAATGACGTCACCAGGAACTTGACTGGAAGATATTAATGACGTCACCAGGTACTTGACAGGAAGATATTAATGACGTCACCAAAGACTTGACTGTAAGATATTAATGACGTCACCAGGGACTTGACAGGAAGATATTAATGACGTCACCAGGGACTTGACTGAAAAATATTAATGACGTCACCAGGGACGACTGGAAGATACTAATGACGTCACCAAAGACTTGACAGGAAGATATTAATGACGTCACCAGGGACTTGACAGGAAGATATTAATGACGTCACCAGGGACTTGACAGGAAGATATTAATGACGTCACCAGGGACTTGACAGGAAGATATTAATGACGTCACCAGGGACTTGACAGGAAGATATTAATGACGTCACCAAAGACTTGACTGTAAGATATTAATGACGTCACCAGGGACTTGACAGGAAGATATTAATGACGTCACCAGGGACGACTGGAAGATACTAATGACGTCACCAGGGACTTGACAGGAAGATATTAATGATGTCACCAGGAACTTGATTGAAAAATATTAATGACGTCACCATGGGCATTTATCAGGTAATTATTAATACACTTTGACTTAACAGGAACACTCACTAAGTGTTTACACTTGAAGCGTCAGAAAGTCCCTCACTTCCAACAGACACTTAAAATACAACTGTGGGAATTGTATTTTACTCCGAACGTTAAATGATTTTATTACGTTTGACACAATGATAACATGTTGGATTATATTTACATAGTTTATCCTAAACGTTTTGGTGGTGAAATGTGTGGAACATTGTGTTTTGTTGTGTGGAATGTTGCCAGGTGTGTGTGCTGGTGTGGAATGTTGCCAGGTGTGTGTGCTGGTGTGGAATGTTGCCAGGTGTGTGCTGGTGTTAATATGTGCCACAATGGGCGCCATTATTGATCTGTGTATTGATGGTTGTAATGTGACCCCCCCCCCCCTCTCTCTCTCTCTCTCTCTCTCTCTCTCTCTCTCTCTCTCTCTCTCTCTCTCTCTCTCTCTCTCTCTCTCTCTCTCTCTCTCTCTTTCTCTCTCTGTCTCTCTCTCTCTCTCTCTCTCTCTCTCTCTCTCTCTCTCTCTCTCTCTCTCTCTCTCTCTCTCTCTCTCTCTCTCTCTCTCTCTCTCTCTCTCTCTCACTTTACACAGAAAGTGTACACTCCAGTAATGACATAGTTGCGAGAGGTATTGAGTACCTGCAGCCCGGCCTCGTAGAGGTAACTCACACCTCAGTACCTCCAGCCCGGCTTCGTAGAGGTAACTCACACCTCAGTACCTGTAGCCCGGCCTCGTAGAGGTAACTCACACCTCAGTACCTGTAGCCCGGCCTCGTAGAGGTAACTCACACCTCAGTACCTGTAGCCCGGCCTCGTAGAGGTAACTCACACCTCAGTACCTGTAGGCCGGCCTCGTAGAGGTAACTCACACCTCAGTACCTGTAGCCCGGCCTCGTAGAGGTAACTCACACCTCAGTACCTGTAGCCCGGCCTCGTAGAGGTAACTCACACCTCAGTACCTGTAGCCCGGCCTCGTAGAGGTAACTCACACCTCAGTACCTGTAGCCCGGCCTCGTAGAGGTAACTCACACCTCAGTACCTGTAGCCCGGCCTCGTAGAGGTAGCTCACACCTCAGTACCTCCAGCCCGGCCTCGTAGAGGTAACTCACACCTCAGTACCTCCAGCCCGGCCTCGTAGAGGTAACTCACACCTCAGTACCTGTAGCCCGGCCTCGTAGAGGTAACTCACACCTCAGTACCTGTAGCCCGGCCTCGTAGAGGTAACTCACACCTCAGTACCTGCAGCCCGGCCTCGTAGAGGTAACTCACACCTCAGTACCTGCAGCCCGGCCTCGTAGAGGTAACTCACACCTCAGTACCTGTAGCCCGGCCTCGTAGAGGTAACTCACACCTCAGTACCTGCAGCCCGGCCTCGTAGAGGTAACTCACACCTCAGTACCTGTAGCCCGGCCTCGTAGAGGTAACTCACACCTCAGTACCTGTAGCCCGGCCTCGTAGAGGTAACTCACACCTCAGTACCTGCAGCCCGGCCTCGTAGAGGTAACTCACACCTCAGTACCTGCAGCCCGGCCTCGTAGAGGTAACTCACACCTCAGTACCTGCAGCCCGGCCTCGTAGAGGTAACTCACACCTCAGTACCTTCAGAATGTTAGCTAACTTGGCTCACTCTCCAAGTTCGCAGAGCATTTCACTAAATGTTCCACTCAGGTTCTCTAAACACAAATAGTTAACACTTGAACCAAAACACTTACTCTACACAAGGGTTAACAGCAAAGAAATGTAAACGGGACGAGTAGAGCCTGAGGATAGTTAGGTGAGGTGGGACGCACCTTGGACGAGCATAGACTCTGGGGAGGGGGCCGAGGCTAGTTACCTTACTAACTCCTGCCACATGCTCTCTGTCCTCACTCTGAAGGCAGAGGAGAGACCCAACAAGACAGGGAGGAGACCATCAAGGCAGGGAGGAGACCATCAAGACAGGGCTGAGACCCATCAAGACAGGGCTGAGACCCATCAAGGCAGGGCTGAGACCCATCAAGACAGGGCTGAGACCCCATCAAGACAGGGCTGAGACCCATCAAGGCAGGGCTGAGACCCCATCAAGGCAGGGCTGAGACCCATCAAGGCAGGGAGGAGACCCATCAAGGCAGGGCTGATGTTACCTATCGTTCGTTACGGCTCGTGACCCTACAGCAGCCAAGCTTTAATTACGTCTAGGGATACGAGAAAACTGCTGTTCTCAAGAGCGGGTCACCAGTATAACCCCTTGATAAGTAATGAGCACCTAAATAAAACTCTTCCTTTAGGACTGAAGAATAGATACAAAATATTATATAGATATATATTCAAGGCAGTATAATATAAAAACACAGATGGTAAAGTTAACTTATACAACAAACCAAAGTATTGTCATTTCACTTAATATAATATAATAAAATATGGCACAACAAGAAGTAACAGACTTATCTCCCACATGTTACTCTTCCTGGTCCCCCGAAGCTACTGAACTCTCGCTCTGTCGCCACCCAAATTCTCACCTCCCATCTGCCTCATCCCAGGATGAGGGATGGAAACTAAGGACTTTTTAATATTTAAAACTAATTGAACAACCACTTGTTCTCAAAACACACAAGAATGCAAATTACAGATAACAGTTACTTACAAAATATATAAGTACAATGCCACCTGTTTAATTACAGAAAATAAACAATTACCTAACTAAATAAAAGTGACATCTGGAACTCTCAACTGAACAGGTCCAGCTTCCCGAATCAAACAGGTAATAGACGTGTGCAAAGCAACCGCGCTCCTGTCTCCACTGACGCTGCCACACCACACGATAATTTACAAAACACAATGTGTGTACATATACAGGCACTGATATAATAGAACAAAAAAAAAAATTATTTTAAATTTATATACGAATTCTGCTAGGAGTACGTAACAGCTGAGACCCATCAAGACAGGGATGAGACCCCATCAAGACAGGGCTGAGACCCATCAAGGCAGGGCTGAGACCCATCAAGACAGGGCTGAGACCCATCAAGGCAGGGCTGAGACCCATCAAGACAGGGCTGAGACCCCATCAAGGCAGGGCTGAGACCCATCAAGACAGGGCTGAGACCCATCAAGGCAGGGCTGAGACCCCATCAAGGCAGGGCTGAGACCCATCAAGGCAGGGCTGAGACCCATCAAGACAGGGCTAAGACCCATCAAGACAGGGCTGAGACTCACCAAGACAGGGCTGAGACCCATCAAGACAGGGCTGAGACCCATCAAGACAGGGCTGAGACCCATCAAGGCAGGGCTGAGACCCCATCAAGGCAGGGCTGAGACCCATCAAGGCAGGGCTGAGACCACATCAAGGCAGAGCTGAGACCCATCAAGGCAGGGCTGAGACCCCATCAAGGCAGGGCTGAGACCCATCAAGGCAGAGAAGAGACCCCATCAAGGCAGGGCTGAGACCCATCAAGACAGGGCTGAGACCCATCAAGGCAGAGAAGAGACCCTCCAAGACAGGGCTGAGACCCATCAAGACAGGGCTGAGACCCATCAAGGCAGAGAAGAGACCCACCAAGACAGGGCTGAGACCCACCGAGACAGGGCTGAGACCCACCAAGACAGGGCTGAGACCCATCAAGACAGGGAAGAGACCAGCCAAGACAGGGCTGAGACCCACCAAGACAGGGCTGAGACCCATCAAGACAGGGCTGAGACCCACCAAGACAGGGCTGAGACCCACCAAGACAGGGAAGAGACCCACCAAGACAGGGAAGAGACCCACCAAGACAGGGAAGAGACCAGCCAAGACAGGGCTGAGACCCACCAAGACAGGGCTGAGACCCACCAAGACAGGGCTGAGACCCACCAAGACAGGGAAGAGACCCACCAAGACAGGGAAGAGACCCACCAAGACAGGGAAGAGACCAGCCAAGACAGGGCTGAGACCCATCAAGACAGGGAAGAGACCAGCCAAGACAGGGCTGAGACCCATCAAGACAGGGCTGAGACCCACCAAGACAGGGCTGAGACCCACCAAGACAGGGCTGAGACCCACCAAGACAGGGCTGAGACCCATCAAGACAGGGAAGAGACCAGCCAAGACAGGGCTGAGACCCATCAAGACAGGGAAGAGACCAGCCAAGACAGGGCTGAGACCCATCAAGACAGGGCTGAGACCCATCAAGACAGGGCTGAGACCCATCAAGACAGGGCTGAGACCCACCAAGACAGGGAAGAGACCAGCCAAGACAGGGAAGAGACCAGCCAAGACAGGGCTGAGACCCATCAAGACAGGGAAGAGACCAGCCAAGACAGGGAAGAGACCAGCCAAGACAGGGCTGAGACTCACCAAGACAGGGCTGAGACCCATCAAGACAGGGCTGAGACCCACCAAGACAGGGAAGAGACCAGCCAAGACAGGGCTGAGACTCACCAAGACAGGGCTGAGACCCATCAAGACAGGGCTGAGACCCACCAAGACAGGGAAGAGACCCACCAAGACAGGGCTGAGACCCACCAAGACAGGGAAGAGACCCACCAAGACAGGGAAGAGACCCACCAAGACAGGGAAGAGACCCACCAAGACAGGGCTGAGACCCACCAAGACAGGGAAGAGACCAGCCAAGACAGGGAAGAGACCAGCCAAGACAGGGCTGAGACCCATCAAGACAGGGAAGAGACCAGCCAAGACAGGGCTGAGACCCATCAAGACAGGGCTGAGACCCACCAAGACAGGGCTGAGACCCATCAAGACAGGGAAGAGACCAGCCAAGACAGGGCTGAGACCCACCAAGACAGGGCTGAGACCCACCAAGACAGGGCTGAGACCCACCAAGACAGGGCTGAGACCCACCAAGACAGGGAAGAGACCCACCAAGACAGGGAAGAGACCCACCAAGACAGGGCTGAGACCCACCAAGACAGGGCTGAGACCCACCAAGACAGGGCTGAGACCCACCAAGACAGGGCTGAGACCCACCAAGACAGGGAAGAGACCAGCCAAGACAGGGCTGAGACCCACCAAGACAGGGCTGAGACCCATCAAGACAGGGCTGAGACCCACCAAGACAGGGAAGAGACCCACCAAGACAGGGCTGAGACCCACCAAGACAGGGAAGAGACCCACCAAGACAGGGCTGAGACCCACCAAGACAGGGCTGAGACCCACCAAGACAGGGCTGAGACCCACCAAGACAGGGAAGAGACCCACCAAGACAGGGCTGAGACCCACCAAGACAGGGCTGAGACCCACCAAGACAGGGAAGAGACCCACCAAGACAGGGAAGAGACCCACCAAGACAGGGCTGAGACCCACCAAGACAGGGAAGAGACCCACCAAGACAGGGCTGAGACCCATCAAGACAGGGCTGAGACCCACCAAGACAGGGAAGAGACCCACCAAGACAGGGCTGAGACCCATCAAGACAGGGCTGAGACCCACCAAGACAGGGCTGAGACCCATCAAGACAGGGCTGAGACCCACCAAGACAGGGAAGAGACCCATCAAGACAGGGCTGAGAACCACCAAGACAGGGCTGAGACCCACCAAGACAGGGCTGAGACCCACCAAGACAGGGAAGAGACCCACCAAGACAGGGCTGAGACCCATCAAGACAGGGCTGAGAACCACCAAGACAGGGAAGAGACCCACCAAGACAGGGAAGAGACCCACCAAGACAGGGAAGAGACCCACCAAGACAGGGAAGAGACCCACCAAGACAGGGAAGAGACCCACCAAGACAGGGAAGAGACCCACCAAGACAGGGAAGAGACCCACCAAGACAGGGCTGAGAGCCGTCAAGCCGTCAAGCCTTATCCTGTCGTCAAGTTGGTGAAGGGCAAACACTCATTAACCCTTAAACTGCTCACGTCGCCATTGATCCATATGAAATGTGAATATATTTTTTAATACCGTGCTGGAGGACTTGAAACGCTAGGCAGTGTAAGGGTTGAAGTGGATTTTAAAATTAAAAAAATGTGTTATTGTGAGGTGAAAATGGGAAGTGTGGGGGATAAGAAGTGGGTAACGTATAGAAAACGGACACTGATGAAGAGCAGCGTTAAGAAAATGGAAGATGCGGAAAATCTAGATTAATAGGTAGAGACTGAGATAAAATGTTGGGGTGCTTGAGGTGCGGGGGATTGTGGGTGGTGGGCGTGGGGGAGTGGGTGGTGGGCGTGGGGGAGTAGGTGGTGGGCGTGGGGGAGTGGGTGGTGGGCGTGGGGGAGTGGGTGGTGGACGTGGGGGAGTGGGTGGTGGGCGTGGGGGAGTGGGTGGTGGGCGTGGGGGAGTGGGTGGTGAGCGTGGGGGAGTGGGTGGTGGGTGTGGGGGAGTGGGTGGTGGGCGTGGGGGAGTGGGTGGTGGGCGTGGGGGAGTGGGTGGTGGGTGTGGGGGAGTGGGTGGTGGGCGTGCGGGAGTAGGTGGTGGGCGTGGGGGAGTGGGTGGTGGGTGTGAGGGAGTGGGTGGTGGGCGTGGGGGAGTGGGTGGTGGGCGTGGGGGAGTGGGTGGTGGGCGTGGGGGAGTGGGTGGTGGGTGTGGGGGAGTGGGTGGTGGGCGTGCGGGAGTAGGTGGTGGGCGTGGGGGAGTGGGTGGTGGGTGTGGGGGAGTGGGTGGTGGGCGTGGGGAGTGGGTGGTGGGCGTGGGGGAGTGGGTGGTGGGTGTGGGGGAGTGGGTGGTGGGCGTGGGGGAGTGGGTGGTGGGCGTGGGGGAGTGGGTGGTGGGCGTGGGGGAGTGGGTGGTGGGTGTGGGGGAGTGGGTGGTGGGCGTGGGGGAGTGGGTGGTGGGCGTGGGGGAGTGGGTGGTGGGCGTGGGGGAGTGGGTGGTGGGTGTGGGGGAGTGGGTGGTGGGCGTGCGGGAGTAGGTGGTGGGCGTGGGGGAGTGGGTGGTGGGTGTGGGGGAGTGGGTGGTGGGCGTGGGGGAGTGGGTGGTGGGCGTGGGGGAGTGGGTGGTGGGTGTGGGGGAGTGGGTGGTGGGCGTGCGGGAGTAGGTGGTGGGCGTGGGGGAGTGGGTGGTGGGTGTGGGGGAGTGGGTGGTGGGTGTGGGGGAGTGGGTGGTGGGCGTGGGGGAGTGGGTGGTGGGTGTGGGGGAGTGGGTGGTGGGTGTGGGGGAGTGGGTGGTGGGTGTGGGGGAGTGGGTGGTGGGCGTGGGGGAGTGGGTGGTGGGCGTGGGGGAGTGGGTGGTGGGCGTGGGGGAGTGGGTGGTGGGCGTGGGGGAGTGGGTGGTGGGCGTGGGGGAGTGGGTGGTGGGCGTAGGGGAGTGGGTATTGGGCGTGGGGGAGTGGGTGGTGGGCGTGGGGGAGTGGGTGGTGGGCGTGGGGCAGTGGGTGGTGGGCGTGGGGGAGTGGGTGATGGGCGTGGGGGAGTGGGTGGTGGGCGTGGGGCAGTGGGTGGTGGGCGTGGGGGAGTGGGTGGTGGGTGTGGGGGAGTGGGTGGTGGGCGTGGGGCAGTGGGTGGTGGGCGTGGGGCAGTGGGTGGTGGGCGTGGGGGAGTGGGTGGTGGGCGTGGGGGAGTGGGTGATGGGCGTGGGGGAGTGGGTGGTGGGCGTGGGGGAGTGGGTGGTGGGCGTGGGGCAGTGGGTGGTGGGCGTGGGGGAGTGGGTGGTGGGTGTGGGGGAGTGGGTGGTGGGCGTGGGGCAGTGGGTGGTGGGCGTGGGGGAGTGGGTGGTGGGCGTGGGGGAGTGGGTGGTGGGCGTGGGGCAGTGGGTGGTGGGCGTGGGGGAGTGGGTGATGGGCGTGGGGGAGTGGGTGGTGGGTGTGGGGGAGTGGGTGGTGGGTGTGGGGGAGTGGGTGGTGGGCGTGGGGGAGTGGGTGGTGGGTGTGGGGGAGTGGGTGGTGGGTGTGGGGGAGTGGGTGGTGGGCGTGGGGGAGTGGGTGGTGGGCGTGGGGGAGTGGGTGGTGGGCGTGGGGGAGTGGGTGGTGGGCGTGGGGGAGTGGGTGGTGGGCGTGGGGGAGTGGGTGGTGGGCGTGGGGCAGTGGGTGGTGGGCGTGGGGGAGTGGGTGGTGGGCGTGGGGGAGTGGGTGGTGGGTGTGGGGGAGTGGGTGGTGGGCGTGGGGCAGTGGGTGGTGGGCGTGGGGGAGTGGGTGGTGGGCGTGGGGGAGTGGGTGGTGGGCGTGGGGCAGTGGGTGGTGGGCGTGGGGGAGTGGGTGATGGGCGTGGGGGAGTGGGTGGTGGGCGTAGGGGAGTGGGTGGTGGGCGTGGGGGAGTGGGTGGTGGGCGTGGGGGAGTGGGTGGTGGGCGTGGGGGAGTGGGTGGTGGGCGTGGGGGAGTGGGTGGTGGGCGTGGGGGAGTGGGTGATGGGCGTGGGGGAGTGGGTGGTGGGCGTGGGGCAGTGGGTGGTGGGCGTGGGGGAGTGGGTGGTGGGCGTGGGGGAGTGGGTGGTGGGCGTGGGGCAGTGGGTGGTGGGCGTGGGGGAGTGGGTGGTGGGCGTGGGGGAGTGGGTGGTGGGCGTGGGGCAGTGGGTGGTGGGCGTGGGGGAGTGGGTGGTGGGTGTGGGGGAGTGGGTGGTGGGCGTGGGGCAGTGGGTGGTGGGCGTGGGGGAGTGGGTGGTGGGCGTGGGGGAGTGGGTGGTGGGCGTGGGGCAGTGGGTGGTGGGCGTGGGGGAGTGGGTGATGGGCGTGGGGGAGTGGGTGGTGGGCGTAGGGGAGTGGGTGGTGGGCGTGGGGGAGTGGGTGGTGGGCGTGGGGGAGTGGGTGGTGGGCGTGGGGGAGTGGGTGGTGGGCGTGGGGGAGTGGGTGGTGGGCGTGGGGGAGTGGGTGATGGGCGTGGGGGAGTGGGTGGTGGGCGTGGGGGAGTGGGTGGTGGGCGTGGGGCAGTGGGTGGTGGGCGTGGGGGAGTGGGTGGTGGGCGTGGGGGAGTGGGTGGTGGGCGTGGGGCAGTGGGTGGTGGGCGTGGGGGAGTGGGTGGTGGGTGTGGGGGAGTGGGTGGTGGGCGTGGGGCAGTGGGTGGTGGGCGTGGGGGAGTGGGTGATGGGCGTGGGGGAGTGGGTGGTGGGCGTGGGGGAGTGGGTGGTGGGTGTGGGGGAGTGGGTGGTGGGTGTGGGGGAGTGGGTGGTGGGCGTGGGGGAGTGGGTGGTGGGCGTGGGGGAGTGGGTGGTGGGTGTTGGGGAGTGGGTGGTGGGCGTGGGGCAGTGGGTGGTGGGCGTGGGGGAGTGGGTGGTGGGCGTGGGGGAGTGGGTGATGGGTGTGGGGGAGTGGGTGGTGGGCGTGGGGGAGTGGGTGGTGGGCGTGGGGGAGTGGGTGGTGGGCGTGGGGGAGTGGGTGGTGGGCGTGTGGGAGTGGGTGGTGGGCGTGGGGGAGTGGGTGGTGGGCGTGGGGCAGTGGGTGGTGGGCGTGGGGGAGTGGGTGGTGGACGTGGGGCAGTGGGTGGTGGGCGTGGGGGAGTGGGTGGTGGGCGTGGGGGAGTGGGTGGTGGGCGTGATGGAGTGGGTGGTGGGTGTGGGGGAGTGGGTGGTGGGCGTGGGGGAGTGGGTGGTGGGCGTGGAGTGAGTGCCCAAGGCGTGGGGACAGGTAGGCCGTGCGGACTAACACAGACCAGACAGGAGGACTACCCTGGTAGTACCAGTCATCTCCCAGGATAACTAATAACCAACCCATCTTAGGCATAAATAACCAATAAACTACCTTAAGGACCAAATTAGTACATATATATGGGCGTCATTAGACATTTAATAGTTCAGAGTTGTTTTTATTATGACACGCAACAGTCCATTTTTATACATTCGACCAATAGTTGCTTGAAGTACCATCAATTTCGGAAGACTTGTTCTATACATACAAAATACTCCTCTTTTCCCGATTTCCCAAACATTAAAATAGGCGGAATTGTAATATTTAAATCATCGAAGTGTCATTCCAATTTGAAGCCGTCAGGGACTGCGTCGTAGTTAACCGTGTGACACGTGACATGACACGTGACATGACATGTGACAGGACACGTGACAGGACACGTGACAGGACACGTGACAGGACACGTGACATGACACGTGACAGGACACGTGACATGACATGTGACATGACACGTGACAGGACACGTGACATGACACGTGACAGGACACGTGACAGGACACGTGACATGACACGTGACAGGACACGTGACAGGACAGGTAATTGGGAATGGAAAGATTAAATGGGCTTTGGTGTTTATTTAGGCGGACAACAGTGATGAGAGCCGCTCCGAGCAGTGACACCGGGCCCGGGTGTGTGTGTGTATATGCGACTAACTAAAGGTAATAGGGTAGTGAAGCTGTCTGTTATGGTGTTATACCCTGGTAGCCAGGTGTGTGTGTGTGTGTGTGTGTGTGTGTGTGTGTGTGTGTGTGTGTGTGTGTGTGTGTGTGTGTGTGTGTGTGTGTGTGTGTGTACTCACCTAATTGTCCTTGCGGGGGTTGAGCTCTGGCTCTTTGGTCCCGCCTCTCAACCGTCAATCAACTGGTGTACAGATTCCTGAGCCTACTGGGCTCTATCATATCTACATTTGAAACTGTGTATGGAGTCAGCCTCCACCACACCACTGCCTAATGCATTCCATTTACTAACTACTCTGACACTAAAAAAGTTCTTTCTAACGTCTCTGTGGCTCATTTGGGTACTCAGCTTCCACCTGTGTCCCCTTGTTCGCGTCCCACCAGTGTTGAATAGTTCATCCTTGTTTACCCGGTCGATTCCGCTGAGGATTTTGTAGGTTGTGATCATGTCTCCCCTTACTCTTCTGTCTTCCAGTGTCGTAAGGTGCATTTCCCGCAGCCTTTCCTCATAACTCATGCCTCTTAGTTCCGGGACTAGTCTAGTAGCCTTTGGACTTTTTCCAGCTTCGTCTTGTGCTTGACAAGGTACGGGCTCCATGCTGGGGCCGCATGCTCCAGGATTGGTCTTACATATGTGGTGTACAAGATTCTGAATGATTCCTTACACAGGTTCCTGAACGCCGTTCTGATGTTAGCCAGCCTCGCATATGCCGCAGACGTTATTCTCTTTATGTGGGCTTCAGGAGACAGGTTTGGTGTGATATCAACTCCTAGATCTTTCTCTCTGTCTGTTTCATTAAGTATTTCATCTCCTATTCTGTATCCTGTGCCTGGCCTCCTGTTTCCACTGCCTAGTTTCATTACTTTGCATTTACTCGGGTTGAACTTCAACAGCCATTTGTTGGACCATTCACTCAGTCTATCCAGGTCATCTTGTAGCCTCCTACTATCATCCTCTGTTTCAATCCTCCTCATAATTTTTGCTTCGTCGGCAAACATTGAGAGGAACGAATCTATACCCTCTGGGAGATCATTTACATATACCAGAAACAGTATAGGTCCAAGGACTGACCCCTGCGGGACTCCACTTGTGACGGCTCGCCAATCTGAGACCTCACCCCTCACACAGACTCGTTGTCTCCTGTTGCTTAGGTACTCCTCTATCCACCGGAGTACCTTCCCTCTCACTCCAGCCTGCATCTCCAACTTTCGCACTAGCCTCTTGTGTGGCACTATATCAAAGGCTTTCTGACAATCCAAAAATATGTAGTCTGCCCACCCTTCTCTTTCTTGCCTTATTTTTGTTGCCTGGTCGTAGAATTCAAGTAACCCTGTGAGGCAGGACCTGCCATCCCTGAACCCATGTTGATGCTGTGTTACAAAGTTCCTTCGCCCCAGATGCTCCACTAGTTTTTTTCGCACAATCTTCTCCATCAGCTTGCATGGTATGCAGGTTAGGGACACTGGCCTGTAGTTCAGTGCCTCCTGTCTATCCCCTTTCTTGTATATCGGGACTACGTTAGCTGCTTTCCAAATATCTGGCAGTTCCCCTGTTGCCAGTGATTTGGTATACACTATGGAGGGTGGTAGGCACAGTTCTCTTGCTCCTTCCTTTAGAACCCAAGGGGAGATTCCATCTGGGCCTATAGCCCTCGTCACGTCCAACTCTAGTAAACACTTCCTTACTTCCCTACTGGTAATCTCAAACTCTTCCAGTGGTTCCTGGTTAGTTATTCCCTCACTTACCTCTGGAATTTCTCCTTGCTCTAAGGTGAAGACCTCCTGGAATTTCTTATTCAATTCCTCACACACTTCCTTGTCATTTGTAGTGAATCCTTCCGCCCCTATCCTTAATCTCATAACCTGTTCCTTTACTGTTGTTTTTCTCCTAATGTGGCTATGCAACAATTTAGGCTAAGTCTTTGCCTTGCTTGCGATGTCATTTTCGTATTGTCTTTCTGCCTCTCTTCTCATCCTGACATATTCATTCCTGGCATTCTGGTATCTTTCTCTGCTCTCCAGTGTCCTGTTATTCCTATAGTTTCTCCATGCCCTTTTACTTTGCTGCTTAGCTAGCCTACATCTCTGATTAAACCATGGGTTTCTCATCTTCATTTCTCTGTTTTCCTTTTGGACTGGGACAAACTTGTTTGCTGCGTCCTTGCACTTCTGCGTGATGTAATCCATCATATCTTGGGCCGTCTTTCCCCTGAGCTCTGTTTCCCATGCTATATCTGTTAGGAATTTTCTTATCCCCTCATAGTTTCCCTTTCGGTATGCTAACCTTTTGGTTTCTGTATCCCTCCTCGAGTTCAATAACCCTTCTTCAATCAAGTACTCAAACACCAGTACACTGTGGTCGCTCATTCCTACTGGGTCCTCAAAACCGATTTCTCTTATGTCGGAGTCGTTCAGAGTGAAGACTAGGTCGAGTCTCGCTGGTTCGTCATTGCCTCTCATCCTTGTGGGTTCTCCGACATGCTGGGTTAAAAAGTTGCTTGTCACCACCTCCAATAGTTTGGCTCTCCACGTATCCTCGCCTCCATGCGGTTCCTTGTTCTCCCAGTCAATGTTTCCGTGATTGAAGTCGCCCATGATGAGCAGGTGGGATCTATTTCTACAGGCAGCAGAGGCTGCCCTCTCAATTATAGTGTTAACTGCCTTGTTGTTGTTTTCATACTCTTGACTGGGTCTCCTGTCATTTGGTGGAGGGTTGTATATTACTGCTACTACTATTCTTGGTTCTCCCATTGTTATGGTGCCTGCTATGTAGTCTCTGAACTCCTCACAGCCCGGGATAGCCATCTCCTTAAAACTCCATTCCCTTCTCATG
Source organism: Procambarus clarkii (assembly GCF_040958095.1). Taxonomy (NCBI): domain Eukaryota; kingdom Metazoa; phylum Arthropoda; class Malacostraca; order Decapoda; family Cambaridae; genus Procambarus; species Procambarus clarkii. Next base: position 41,811,636 of record NC_091189.1, read on the forward strand.
AGTAGGGCCACTCCGCCTCCTCCCCTACCTTCCCTCTCTTTCCTTATTACTGTGTACTCCTGGGGAAACACGGCATTCGTTATGATTCCAGAGAGTTTTGTTTCAGTGAGTCCGATTACATCTGGGTTAACTTCTTGTGCTCTTTCCCTTAGTTCACTTGTCTTGCTTGTGATCCCATCTATGTTCGAGTACATCACCCTGAAACTGACTCTCTTCTGCTTCTTTTCTGGGGGGGACCTTTGGGATCTGGGGTGAGTGGGAGCTGGGGGGGATCTGGCACGGGGGGATTGGTGGAGGAGGGAGGGCTTGGGGTGGTGGGGGAGAGGGGGAGGGTACAGGGGGTGGATAAGAGGGGGAGGGTACAGGGGGTGGATAAGAGGGGGAGGGTACAGGGGGTGGGTAAGAGAGGGAGGGTTGGGGAAGCATGGGGGGAGGAGAGGCTGTGGGGGATAGGGGAGATGGGGGGGGGGCTTGGGGGAGAGAAAAGGGTAAAGGGCTTGGGGGGCGTGGGGGAAAAGGGAGGGCTGAGGTGGGTGAGGAAGAGGGGAGGGTTTAGAGGAGTGGGGGAGAGGGGAAGACTTAGGTGGGGTGGGGGAGAGTGGGGGGCTTAGGGGGGAGGGGGGGGAAGGGAGGGCATGGGGGTGGGAGAGACGGGAAGGCATGTGGGAGAATGTGTGTGTGTGTGTGTGTGTGTGTGTGTGTGTGTGTGTGTGTGTGTGTGTGTGTGTGTGTGTGTGTGTGTATGTGTGTGTGTGTGTGTGTTTTGTGTGTGTGTGTGTGTATGTGTGCGTGTGTGTGTGTGTGCGTGTGTGTGTGCGTGTGTGTGTGTGTGTGTGTGTGTGTGTGTGTGTGTGTGTGTGTGTGTGTGTGTGTGTGTGTGTGTGTGTGTGTGTGTGTGTGTGTGTGTGTGTGTGTGTGTGTATGTGTGTGTGTGTGTGTGTGTTATGTGTATGCTGAGTCTCACGGGTGTGTGCTGGAGTTCACAGGTGTGTGCTGGGGCTCACAGGTGTGTGCTGGGGCTCACAGGTATGTGCTGGGGCTCACGGGTGTGTGCTGGGGCTCACGGGTGTGTGCTGGAGTTCACAGGTGTGTGCTGGGGCTCACAGGTGTGTGCTGGTGCTCACGGGTGTGTGCTGGGGCTCACGGGTGTGTGCTGGTGCTCACGGGTGTGTGCTGGGGCTCACAGGTGTGTGCTGGTGCTCACGGGTGTGTGCTGGTGCTCACGGGTGTGTACTGGTGCTCACGGGTGTGTGCTGGTGCTCACGGGTGTGTGCTGGTGCTCACGGGTGTGTGCTGGTGCTCACGGGTGTGTGCTGGTGCTCACGGGTGTGTACTGGTGCTCATGGGTGTGTACTGGTGCTCACGGGTGTGTACTGGTGCTCACGGGTGGTGTGTGCCGGGGCTCACAGGTGTGTGCTGGTGCTCACAGGTGGTGTGTGCTGGGGCTCACAGGTGTGTGCCGGGGCTCACAGGTGTGTGCTGGGGCTCACAGGTGGTGTGTGCTGGGGCTCACAGGTGGTGTGTGCTGGGGCTCACAGGTGGTGTGTGCTGGTGCTCACAGGTGGTGTGTGCTGGGGCTCACAGGTGATGTGTGCTGGGGCTCACAGGTGGTGTGTGCTGGAGCTCACAGGTGGTGTGTGCTGGGGCTCACAGGTGGTGTGTGCTGGGGCTCACAGGTGATGTGTGCTGGGGCTCACAGGTGGTGTGTGCCGGGGCTCACAGGTGGTGTGTGCTGGGGCTCACAGGTGGTGTGTGCTGGGGCTCACAGGTGGTGTGTGCTGGAGCTCACAGGTGGTGTGTGCTGGGGCTCACAGGTGGTGTGTGCTGGGGCTCACAGGTGATGTGTGCTGGGGCTCACAGGTGGTGTGTGCTGGGGCTCACAGGTGGTGTGTGCTGGGGCTCACAGGTGGTGTGTGCTGGGGCTCACAGGTGGTGTGTGCTGGGGCTCACAGGTGGTGTGTGCTGGAGCTCACAGGTGGTGTGTGCTGGGGCTCACAGGTGGTGTGTGCTGGGGCTCACAGGTGGTGTGTGCTGGGGCTCACAGGTGGTGTGTGCTGGGGCTCACAGGTGGTGTGTGCTGGTGCTCACAGGTGGTGTGTGCTGGGGCTCACAGGTGGTGTGTGCTGGGGCTCACAGGTGGTGTGTGCTGGGGCTCACAGGTGGTGTGTGCTGGGGCTCACAGGTGGTGTGTGCTGGTGCTCACAGGTGGTGTGTGCTGGGGCTCACAGGTGGTGTGTGCCGGGGCTCACAGGTGGTGTGTGCTGGGGCTCACAGGTGGTGTGTGCTGGTGCTCACAGGTGGTGTGTGCTGGGGCTCACAGGTGGTGTGTGCTGGTGCTCACAGGTGGTGTGTGCTGGGGCTCACAGGTGATGTGTGCTGGGGCTCACAGGTGGTGTGTGCTGGGGCTCACAGGTGGTGTGTGCTGGGGCTCACAGGTGGTGTGTGCTGGGGCTCACAGGTGGTGTGTGCTGGTGCTCACAGGTGGTGTGTGCTGGGGCTCACAGGTGGTGTGTGCTGGGGCTCACAGGTGGTGTGTGCTGGGGCTCACAGGTGGTGTGTGCTGGGGCTCACAGGTGGTGTGTGCTGGGGCTCACAGGTGGTGTGTGCTGGAGCTCACAGGTGGTGTGTGCTGGAGCTCACAGGTGGTGTGTGCCGGGGCTCACAGGTGTGTGCCGGGGCTCACAGGTGTTCCCAGCAGCACACAAGTCATCAATAACACACACTCGTGGGTGGATAGGAGAACCTGGCGATAGTTAATGGCTGTCACGGACGCTTTCACGAATGAATACGCTCGCCCTTTCTTGTGTTAATCGTTGTCAAACATGCCAGTCTTGCAGGGTTCGACCCCCAGCCTGTGAGTCCCGTCTCTGAACAAACACGACACACAAGTCGAGAGGTTCACAAAGGCGCCACCAGGCGTGGGAGGTGAGAAGTTGACAGCTATAATGAACCATCAAACTTGTTTCGTCAATCATGCTTGACCCAAGGCCAAGCCTCGTGCCTCGCGGTATACACGGAGGTATACACGGAGGTATACACGGAGGTATATATGGAGGTATACACGGAGGTATACACGGAGGTATACATGGAGGTATATATGGAGGTATACACGGAGGTATACACGGAGGTATACACGGAGGTATACATGGAGGTATACATGGAGGTATACAGCCGCTCCACCATGTATGTTCACTGACAGTTGACTTCAGTCATGCATTATGTTAATGACTTAGGTTTAAAAAAGATGAAAATCTAGGAGAGGGCAGAAGACTTATTGGCCACAATCGTGGTAGGTCCTATTTACATCCACACACACACACACACACACACACACACACACACACACACACACACACACACACACACACACACACACACACATAGGGGGCCTCGCAGCCTGGTGGATAGCGCGCAGGACTCGTAATTCTGTGGCGCGGGTTCGATTCCCGCACGAGGCAGAAACAAATGGGCAAAGTTTCTTTCACCCTAAGTGCCACTGTTACCTAGCAGTAAATAGGTACCTGGGAGTTAGTCAGCTGTCACGGGCTGCTTCCTGGGGTGTGTGTGTGTGTGTGGTGTGGGAAAAAAAAAATAAAAAAAAAATAAAAAAAAAAAAATAAAAAAAAAGTAGTTAGTAAACAGTTGATTGACAGTTGAGAGGCGGGCCGAAAGAGCAAAGCTCAACCCCCGTAAAAACACAACTAGTAAACACAACTAGTAAACACACACACACACATTCACACACACACACACACACAGACACACACACACACACACACACAGACACACATATATGTAAGACCAATCCTGGAGTATGAGGCCCCAGCATGGAGCCCGTACCTTGTCAAGCACAAGACGAAGCTGGAAAAAGTCCAAAGGTATGCCACTAGACTAGTCCCAGAACTAAGAGGCATGAGTTACGAGGAAAGGCTGCGTGAAATGCACCTTACGACACTGGAAGACAGAAGAGTAAGGGGAGACATGATCACAACCTACAAAATCCTCAGAGGAATCGACCGGGTAAACAAGAATAAACTATTCAACACTGGTGGGACGCGAACAAGGGGACACAGGTGGAAACTGGGTACCCACATGAGCCACAGAGACGTTAGAAGGAACTTTTTCAGTGTCAGAGTAGTTAACGAATGGAATGCATTAGGCAGTGATGTGGTGGAGGCTGACTCTATACACAGTTTCAAATGTAGATATGATAGAGCCCAGTAGGCTCAGGAACCTGTACACCTGTTGATTGATAGTTGAGAGGCGGGACCAAAGGGCCAAAGCTCAACCCCCGCAAGCACAAATAGGTGAGTACAAATAGGTGAGTACACACACACACACACACACACACACACACACACACACACACACACACACACACACACACACACACACACACACACACACACCCCACACACACACACACACACACACACACACACACACACACACACACACACACACACACACACACACACACACACACACACACACACACACACCCACATATATAAATATATATATATATATATATATATATGTCGTACCTAGTAGCCAGAACGCACTTCTCAGCCTACTTTGCAAGGCCCGATTTGCGTAATAAACCAAGTTTTCCTGAAATAATATATTTTCTCTATTTTTTTTCTTATGAACTGATAAAGCTACCCATTTCATTATGTATGATGTCAATTTTATTTTATTGGAGGTAAAATTAATGTAGATATATGACCGAACCTAACCAACCCTACCTAACCTAACCTAACCTATCTTTATAAGTTAGGTTAGGTAAGGTAGCCGAAAAAGTTAGGTTAGGTTAGGTTAGGTAGGTTAGGTTGTCGAAAAAACATTAATTCATGAAAACTTGGCTTATTAGACAAATCGGGCCTTGCATAGTAGGCTGAGAAGTGCGTTCTGGCTACTAGGTACGACATATATATATATATATATATATATATATATATATATATATATATATATATATATATATATATATATATGTCGTACCTAGTAGCCAGAACGCACTTCTCAGCCTACAATTCAGGGCCCGATTTGCCTAATAAGCCAAGTTTTCCTGAATTAATATATTTTCTCAAATTTTTTTCTTATGAAATGATAAAGCTACCCATTTCATTATGTATGAGGTCAATTTTTTTTATTGGAGTTTAAATTAACGTAGATATATGACCGAACCTAACCAACCCTACCTAACCTAACCTAACCTATCTTTATGGGTTAGGTTAGGTTAGGTAGCCGAAAAAGCTAGGTTAGGTTAGGTTAGGTAGGTTAGGTAGTCGAAAAACAATTAATTCATGAAAACTTGGCTTATTAGGCAAATCGGGCCTTGCATAGTAGGCTGAGAAGTGCGTTCTGGCTACTAGGTACGACATATATATATATATATATATATATATATATATATATATATATATATATATATATATATATATATATATATATATATATATATATTGTGACGGTAACGCGTTGGTGTTCGGCTGTTCAAAGCTAGGGGTATGGCCTCGTCACATAGAATAAAAAAAATAGAAAATCTGGAACTTCGTCTGTGGTAAGGTAAGGAGAAGACACACAAAACACAAGTAAATTTTAACAATGGAATTTTAATTACGTTAGATAAACAAAACATGACTAAAATGGACATACAAATTCGTATAATAAAATCAATCAATCAAAATAATAAGAATAATTAAATGAAAAAATGAAAAGTTACGTTAAGACAAGTGAGCAATAACAAGCTGTGCAATATACAATAAAATGAGAGGTGCAGGAATATTGGCTTTAAGCTATCACCTCTCTTAGTACACGTAAGCCAAAGCTCAGTCTACCAGGGAGCAGTGTTAACCGTATGAAAGCACTGAATATTCTGAGGACTGAGGTCGTGGCGGCCCCAGACATCAAGTAGTATGGTGGGTGAGTGCAGTAGCAGCTGGACCGGCGGCCAATCAGCGAGGAGCCGGCAATAAGACAGGTAGTTTGGCGGTTTGAGGAGAAGCAGGTGTTCCTGGCTGCATACGTTTTGCTCTCTGGCAAACCTTGGAGATGTTGTTGTCGTTGTTGGACATTTCTTCCATAGTAGTTTTATATAGATGTATCGACGTATTTTTGGAGGGAAGAGCAGGCTCAATCTCTTGAAGGAGATTATCGTCACAACTCTCCCCCGAAGCCTGCGGTTCTGGAAGAAGTATGTCGTTATGTGGTGGAGTAATGGATGGAGTCGCTTCTACTTCATAAACTCTGGAGAGATCATTGGCTAAGATGTTGTCGGAATCTTGGTATAGTGTGTCTCCAGGTTGAATTTCCGCAGTTAGCAAGCCCATAGTAGAAGACGTTGAGATGAGAAGTGGGCGTGCTACAGGAGGTGTAGGGTGGTGTGGTCCGTGTTGATGGTGGACCGAGCACTTTGCAGGTGTGGAGTGAAGTGCTGGAGCTTCAGGATGATGAAGAGTAGCTCCTTGCCAATTGTTCCGTAGTTCCTTGTAGCAGTAGTCGCTGACAGGTGTATTCTCCTCGCCTCGTTGCTGCATCACGACACCACCAACGTCGGTACCACTGGCGTCGACATGGAGGATGAAGGGCTTATCTGACGAGGTGAGAGTGGAATTAGAATAGGGCAAAGGAGCACGATTATTATCCTGAAAGTATTTGGGAAGATCATTAAGGATTTCGGAAATAGAAAGCGCTGACTCCTTGTCAGTGCTTCCGGGAGGAGAAGCTGGGATGGTCTCACTGTGGATGTAGGGTTCTGTGAAGGTAGAACAGTTAATCAGGACAGTGGGAGGAGTACCATTATATTGCCTCAGGAGGTTGACGTGGCACAGCTGGGTCTTCCGCCGCCTATCTGGAGTCTCTATGACGTAGTTGTTGTTATTTCTGCACTCTTGGACGCGGTAAGGTCCTGAAAACCTGTTTTGTAAAGGTGAACCTGGGATAGGGAAGTATGCTAGAATGAAGTCTCCTGGCTTAAATTTTCGTACTTTGCTGGTCTGGTTGTAATGAGTCTTCATCCTCTCCTGGGCTTTCAATAGATTATCATGGGCAAAACGGTGGACTCTCTCTAGAATGTGTTGAAAGTTTTGAAGAAACTGGGGCACATTCTGATGCTCACTGAAGGTGGCATCTCGGAGAGAGTCTTTGAAAGCCTTAAGGGGAGTACGGCACTTACGGCCGTAGAGCATCTCATAAGGAGATACTCCTAGGGACTCATTGGGGAGACTTCTGTAAATACACATTATAAGGTCAATCTGCTTATCCCAATCCTTAGAGGTTTCACTACAAAACTTTTTCAAGAGTGCTTTGATTGTCTGATGACTACGTTCAAGAGAACCCTGTGAAGCAGGATGATAGGGGCTGGACAATACCTGTTTGATGTTGAACTCCTCCAGTGTCCTTTTGAAGAGATCACTGGTGAAGTTGGTACCACAGTCGCTCTGAATCTCCCTGGGAAATCCGTATTGAGTGAAGATCTTCAATAGATGTTTTACAACCGTAGCAGCCGTGATGTTCTTCACTGGAACTGCTATGGGAAATCTGGTGGTAGGACACAGGATGGTTAGGATGTAGGCGTTACCTGAACTGGTCCGAGGTAAAGGACCAACACAGTCTATTACGAGTCTGTAGAAAGGTTCCGCAGGCACCTGTATGGAAATCAGTGGTGCTCTGGGAATGGAGATGTTCGGTTTGCCAGCCATCTGACATGTATGACACTGTTTTACGTACTGTTTGACGTTATTTACCATACCTGGCCAGTAGTAGTCTTGACGAATTCCATGGTAAGTCTTGTTGAAGCCGTAGTGGGAGAGTGCTCCGTGGGCCAGGCGTAGAATAGTGGGCCGCAGGCTGGTAGGAATCACAAGTTGTTCGATGTTGGCCCAATCGTCCTCCTCCTTCAGTTTACTGGGTCTATATCTGCGGTAGAGCAAGCCGTTCTCTAGGAAGAACCCAGGAATACTGTCGGGTTGAGTCTCAGCCTGGAAAAACAATGGTGTTAAAGTAAGATCTTCCCTCTGCAACTTACGGAACTCCAACTTGGTCAGATTCGGGGGTAGTTTCTGAGGGTCTTGAGGGACAGCGGTAGCAGTAGAGTCAGCTGGCTGTGGACGTGCGGCTTGTGCACGGGTGGTCACGAGAACTGGAGGAGAAACTTCATCACTCTCTTGAACCTCTGCTGGAACATACGCTAGAATTGGGTTTATTGGCACAGAGTTACACACCTGGGGTTTGTCCATGACGATCAGGTTGGTCGGTTGCAGGTCTTCTGCCAAGTCGTTGCCTAGGAGAAGTTGCACTCCAGGCATGGGAAAAGGCTTTTCCCTGACGGCGACTTGGACTTCCCCGTTCACGTAGGGACAATCCAGGTGGACTCTGGCGAGAGGGTATGGAGTGGTAGCAGTGAGGTCAGTGATGAAGACAGTTTCTCCAGTTTAGGCGATGTTGGGCACAGCCGACTTCAAGATGATCGATTGTAGAGCCGCTGTGTCCCTCAAAATCTTCAATTTGAAACGTCCCTCCGGATTTGAACCGTTGGCAGAGACAGTTCCAGTGTACAGGTGGTTACTGAAAAGAGAAAGATCATTAACATTAACACCAACATTCATCACAGGCTTACCGGGCTTAGGAGGAGTTGGTTTGGGTTTCTGTGGGTCAGTGGTTCCCTTGTATTGAGACTTACCACACTTGTCTATGGTATGTCCATAGAGTCTACAATACTTGCAGTACAGTTGCGAACCAGCTTGATCGGTGTTCACTTTCTCGTAACTGTACCACGACTTCTTACTGGAGGATGGTTCGGGTGTCAGCCGGTGGATGAGGCTGTAAGTGTCAGCCGACTTAGCACACTTCAGGTAGTCGGTTTCTTCTTTATCTGCTAAGTAGAGACGGACAGGAGGCGGCACACGCCTCAAGAATTCTTCAACAAGCATCAGGTTGACGAGTTCTGTAAAAGTAGAGACATGTGCTGCTTCCAGCCATTTCATGAAATATCTCCGTTTTGTGTTAGCAAACTCGAGGAAGGTAGTGGTACTTGCCTTCAGGTGGTCACGGAATTTCCTTCTATAACTTTCGGTGGAAAGGAGGTAGGCGTCCAACACTGCTTGTTTCAGCGTCTGGTAGTCATTCTCAGACGCCAAAATACTTAGTGTGACTGCAGCTCTACCTGTAAGATGGACTCTGAGAAGTGTGGCCCATTGGTCGACAGGCCAACTGAGTTGATTAGCAAGGGTTTCAAAGGTGGTAAAGAACACATCAACTTCTGCTTCTACAAAGGATGGAATTAACTTACTTGCATGTGATATATTAAAACTGACGGGAAGATTGGCAGTAGCTTGCTGGCGTTGAGCGAGGTGTGAAGTTTCCAACGTGTATTCGCGTTGACGACACTCTAGAGCCAGAGTTGCTTGTTGCTTGTCATGTTCGCGTTGCATCTCCAACTCGCGTTGTTTGGTTTCAAGCTGTACGCGTTCCCGCTCCTGGAGTGTTTCAAGCTGTACTCGTTCCCGCTCACGGAGCATTGCAAACTCACGTTCCTTGAGGGCGATTTCTTCCCTTCTTAAGGCAGCCTCACGTTCTTGTTCTTCCCTTCGTATGGCAGCTGCTTCTCTTTGTTGTTCGCGGGCTTCCCTTTGCTGCTCACGTTCAATCTTGGCCAGCTCTAGTTTGAGTTTCATCGTTGCCAAATCAGTTTTATCTGCAATATAGTAAGTTTCATGAATTTCAGAGTCTATCTTACCTTGCTCTAAGAAATGATCCAGCAACAGGTTGTGTATTTCACTCTTGTTGGCTTGGTAGGGAACTGTTAGTTGATACTCATGTGCAAGAGTTTGTAATTCAGTCTTCTTGGCATGACCTAAAGTCCCTATTTCACCTGCTGGATTTGCACGGAAAGCTTGGAGACGAAACATGGTGAAATTAGCAAATAAATATACACGAATATTCAGTTATAGTGAATGTCAGAAACAGGACAACGTGGCAACTGATACCTATCCTGTGTGATCTTTAACAATTAAAGTTAAGTAAAAGATGTTAAATGATTAATTTAAATCAAGGGCGCAGGAAATCGTGTACCCGGTACTCATGTAAGAGGATAAGGGCAAGAAAATCCTACTAACAAATGAAACAAGAGTTTCGAAAACAAATGAAACAGTTAATTGCCTCAAAAGTAAAATTGGTAGTCCAAGGATGTAGGCATACCTTGCCAAGTCCCTATAGGACATAAAGCAAGTTTTTCCTACTGAATTTAATATGATACTTACAGAATTAGCGAACTTTTGTGCTCTGAAAAAGTAAGCTAATTCCCTACCGTTGTATGTATCATCATCTCTGACTGACGTGTAGGGGTGCGAGGTGTCAACTGGTGACGAGAACTGCTGCTGAGGTCCCAATTCAGCAACTAAAGTTCGAGCTAGAGGAACTATGGCCCTCTTTGTCCTCCTACAGTCAGATTGCAGAAGATTGGGTAATCTTGACCCGGGGCAGACCACAGTACCAGGGTACCAATATGATGATCTGTCAAAAATGAGAAATATCCAAGGGACAAAGATGGTAAACACGAGTAATAACACGGAGGGAGAGATGACCAATTAAGAGTATGACTGAGGCCTACAGTCACCACGTAATCCAAAGTCTCACCTCACCATATGTTACTCTCGTAATGCACAATACACCGCACCATATAAAAAATGAAATTGAATATGAAAAATAGTAAAAGCTACGTTAACAAAGTTAAATACGCTTACCATTAATTACCACTTGGCACCAGTACCTGAGTGAAGCTCCTAGGACAGGCCCCCATATAATATGTGACGGTAACGCGTTGGTGTTCGGCTGTTCAAAGCTAGGGGTATGGCCTCGTCACATAGAATAAAAAAAAATAGAAAATCTGGAACTTCGTCTGTGGTAAGGTAAGGAGAAGACACACAAAACACAAGTAAATTTTAACAATGGAATTTTAATTACGTTAGATAAACAAAACATGACTAAAATGGACATACAAATTCGTATAATAAAATCAATCAATCAAAATAATAAGAATAATTAAATGAAAAAATGAAAAGTTACGTTAAGACAAGTGAGCAATAACAAGCTGTGCAATATACAATAAAATGAGAGGTGCAGGAATATTGGCTTTAAGCTATCACCTCTCTTAGTACACGTAAGCCAAAGCTCAGTCTACCAGGGAGAAGTGTTAACCGTATGAAAGCACTGAATATTCTGAGGACTGAGGTCGTGGCGGCCCCAGACATCAAGTAGTATGGTGGGTGAGTGCAGTAGCAGCTGGACCGGCGGCCAATCAGCGAGGAGCCGGCAATAAGACAGGTAGTTTGGCGGTTTGAGGAGAAGCAGGTGTTCCTGGCTGCATACGTTTTGCTCTCTGGCAAACCTTGGAGATGTTGTTGTCGTTGTTGGACATTTCTTCCATAGTAGTTTTATATAGATGTATCGACGTATTTTTGGAGGGAAGAGCAGGCTCAATCTCTTGAAGGAGATTATCGTCACAATATATATATATATATTTATATATATATATAAATATATATGTATGTATGTATATGTATATATATAGCTGGACACGCGAGCTGGGATATGAGGGCACGGAGCTGGGATGCGAGGACACGGAGCTGGGATACGAGGACACGGAGCTGGGATACGAGGGCACTGAGCTGGGATACGAGGACACGGAGCTGGGATACGAGGGCACTGAGATGGGATACGAGGACACGGAGCTGAGATATGAGGACACGGAGCTGGGATACGAGGACACGGAGCTGGGATATGAGGGCACGGAGCTGGGATATGAGGACACGGAGCTGGGATATGAGGGCACGGAGCTGGGATATGAGGACAAGGAGCTGGGATATGAGGACACGGAGCTGGGATACGAGGGCACGGAGCTGGGATATGAGGGCAAGGAGCTGGGTTATAAGGACACGGAGCTGGGATATGAGGACAAGGAGCTGGGATATGAGGACACGGAGCTGGGATATAAGGGCAAGGAGGTGGGATATAAGGACAAGGAGCTGGGATATGACGACAAGGAGCTGGGATATTAGCGCATGGAGCTGGGATATGAGGACACGGAGCTGGGATATGAGGACACGGAGCTGGGACATGAGAACACGGAGCTGGGATATGAGGACAAGGAGCTGGGACATGACGACAAGGAGCTGGGATATGACGACAAGGAGCTGGGATATGAGAACACGGAGCTGGGATATGAGGGCACAGAGCTGGGATATGAGAACACGGTGCTGGGATATGAGGACACGGAGCTGGGATATGAGGACCCGGAGCTGGGATATGAGGACATGGAGCTGGGATATGAGGACACGGTGCTGGGATATGAGGACACTGAGCTGGGATATGAGGACACGGAGCTGGGATATGAGGGCAAGGAGCTGGGATATAAGGACACGGAGCTGGGATATGAGGACACGGAGCTGGGATATGAGGACACGGAACAGGGATATGAGGGACACGGAGCTGGGATATGACGACAAGGAGCTGGGATATGAGGACATGGAGCTGGGATATGAGGACACGGAGCTGGGATATGAGGACACGGAGCTGGGATATGAGGGCACGGAGCTGGGATATGAGGACATGGAGCTGGGATATGAGGACACGGAGCTGGGATATGACGACAAGGAGCTGGGATATGAGGACATGGAGCTGAGATATGAGGGACACGGAGCTGCGATGGAGGGACACGGAGCTGGGATATGAGGACAAGGAGCTGGGATATGAGGACACGGAGCTGGGATATGAGGACAAGGAGCTGGGATATGAGGACACGGAGCTGGGATATGAGGGACACGGAGCTGGGATATGTCTAGAGAAAATCTTTGGAGCAGGACGACGGGATCAAACCTGAGTCCTGGGTCACCCTTAGCGCGCGCCTTAACCTTGCGACCACGAGATGCTCATAAGCCATTGTCGTTAATCTCTTGTTGACGAATCAAAGACTCACTGGACATTACTCCGCCTTGTTAATGGCGATAACTGTTATCTAGAGAAAGTGATTCTTTCTCTCCTGCTACGTTCTGAGCTCACCTCTGTAAATGCTTCACCCACGTGGTGTAAATGCCTCACCCACGTAGTGTAAATGCCTCACCCACGTAGTGTAAATGCTTCACCCACGTAGTGTAAATGCTTCACCCACGTGGTGTAAATGTTTCACCCATGTAGTGTAAATGCTTCACCCACGTAGTGTAAATGCCTCACCCACGTAGTGTAAATGCTTCACCCATGTAGTGTAAATGCTTCACCCACGTGGTGTAAATGCTTCACCCACGTGGTGTAAATGCTTCACCCACGTGGTGTAAATGCTTCACCCACGTGGTGTAAATGCTTCACCCACGTGGTGTAAATGCTTCACCCACGTAGTGTAAATGCTTCACCCACGTGGTGTAAATGCTTCACCCACGTGGTATAAATGCTTCACCCACGTGGTGTAAATGTTTCACCCATGTAGTGTAAATGCTTCACCCACGTAGTGTAAATGCTTCACCCATGTAGTGTAAATGCTTCACCCACGTAGTGTAAATGCTTCACCCACGTAGTGTAAATGCCTCACCCACGTGGTGTAAATGCTTCACCCACGTGGTGTAAATGTTTCACCCATGTAGTGTAAATGCTTCACCCACGTAGTGTAAATGCTTCACCCACGTGCTGTAAATGTTTCACCCATGTAGTGAAATGCTTCACCCACGTAGTGTAAATGCTTCACCCACGTGGTGTAAATGTTTCACCCATGTAGTGTAAATGCTTCACCCACGTGGTGTAAATGCTTCACCCACGTGGTGTAAATGATTCACCCACGTGGTGTAAATGCTTCACCCACGTGGTGTAAATGTTTCACCCATGTAGTGTAAATGCTTCACCCACGTAGTGTAAATGCTTCACCCACGTGCTGTAAATGCTTCACCCACGTAGTGTAAATGCTTCACCCACGTGCTGTAAATGTTTCACCCATGTAGTGTAAATGCTTCACCCACGTGGTGTAAATGATTCACCCACGTGGTGTAAATGCTTCACCCACGTGGTGTAAATGTTTCACCCATGTAGTGTAAATGCTTCACCCATGTAGTGTAAATGCTTCACCCACGTAGTGTAAATGCCTCACCCACGTAGTGTAAATGCCTCACCCACGTAGTGTAAATGCCTCACCCACGTAGTGTAAATGCAAATAACTGTCAAAACCAATATCCGGAGTTAGGTTACATATTTAGTTACAATTGACAGTTGTGGTGTTGAGGGGGTCGGCCGCTGCTTGGACGAGCACAGCCCGAGTGAGGATAGGTCAGGTTAGGTTAGGTTAGGTTAGGTTAGGTTAGGTTAGGATAGGTTAGGTTAGGTTAGGTTAGGTTAGGTTAACATAGGTCAGGTTAGGTTAGGTTAGGATAGGTTAGGTTAGGTTAGGTTCGGTTAAGATAGGTTAGGTTAGGTTAGGTTAGGTTAAGATAGGTTAGGTTGGGTTAGGTTAGGTTAGGTTAAGATAGGTTAGGTAAGGTTAGGTTAGGTTAGGTTAGGTTAGGTTAGGTTAGGTTAAGATAGGTTAGGTAAGGTTAGGTTAGGTTAGGTTAGGTTAGGTTAGGTTAGGTTAGGTTAGGTTGGGTTAGGTTAGGTTAGGTTAAGATAGGTTAGGTAAGGTTAGGTTAGGTTAGGTTAGGTTAGGTTAGGTTAGGTTAGGTTAGGTTAAGATAGGTTAGGTTAAGATAGGTTAGGTTAGGTTAGGTTAGGTTAAGATAGGTTAGGTTAGGTTAGGTTCGGTTAAGATAGGTTAGGTTAGGTTAGGTTAGATTAGGTTAGGTTAGGTTAAGATAGGTAAGGTTAGGTTAGGTTAGGTTAAGATAGGTTAGGTTAGGTTAGGTTAAGATAGGTTAGGTTAGGTTAGGTTAAGATAGGTTAGGTTAGGTTAGGTTAGGTTAGGTTAAGTTAGGTTAGGTTAGGTTAGGTTAGGTTAGGTTAGGTTAGGTTAGGTTAGGTTAAGATAGGTTAGGTTAGGTTAGGTTCGGTTAAGATCGGTTAGGTTAGGTTAGGTTAGGTTAAGATAGGTTAGGTTAGGTTAAGATAGGTTAGGTTAGGTTAGGTTAGGTTAAGATAGGTTAGGTTAGGTTAAGATAGGTTAGGTTAGGTTAGGTTAAGATAGGTTAGGTTAGGTTAGGTTAGGTTAAGATAGGTTAGGTTAGGTTAGATTAAGATAGGTTAGGTTAGGTTAGGTTAAGATAGGTTAGGTTAGGTTAGGTTAGGTTAGGTTAGGTTAAGATAGGTTAGGTTAGGTTAGGTTAGGTTAGGTTAAGATAGGGTAGGTTAGGTTAGGTTAAGATAGGTTAGGTTAGGTTAGGTTAGGTTAAGTTAGGTTAGGTTAGGTTAGGTTAAGATAGGTTAGGTTAGGTTAGGTTCGGTTAAGATAGGTTAGGTTAGGTTAGGTTAGGTTAAGATAGGTTAGGTTAGGTTAGGTTAGGTTAAGATAGGTTAGGTTAGGTTAGGTTAGGTTAAGATAGGTTAGGTTAGGTTAGATTAAGATAGGTTAGGTTAGGTTAGGTTAGGTTAAGATAGGTTAGGTTAGGTTAGGTTAGGTTAGGTTAAGATAGGTTAGGTTAGGTTAGGTTAGGTTAGGTTAGGTTAAGATAGGGTAGGTTAGGTTAGGTTAAGATAGGTTAGGTTAGGTTAGGTTAGGTTAAGTTAGGTTAGGTTAGGTTAGGTTAAGATAGGTTAGGTTAGGTTAGGTTAGGTTAAGTTAGGTTAGGTTAGGTTAAGATAGGTTAGGTTAGGTTAGGTTAGGTTAAGATAGGTTAGGTTAGGTTAGGTTAGGTTAAGTTAGGTTAGGTTAGGTTAGGTTAAGATAGGTTAGGTTAGGTTAGGTTAGGTTAGGTTAGGTTTCAGTGTGTAAAGAGAAATAAATACACGAAGGGCCTCTCCACACTCTCCTTCACCGCGTTACTAAGCCCAGCTGCTGATGTAAGTCGTTAAATATAATGGGCTCGTTCTTGTCCCTGGTTCCTAGTTGTTAAATATCCTTCAGTCGTTTGGCTCCCAAAATGCACAATTTGAATAGCTTGTCCCATAAGGGGGGGGGGCGCACTGTGGCTGTTGATTGGTCGCTTTGTTACAACCGGCCGGGGCTGTTCTGAAGGACTTGTTAAGGATGCCTTGTCAGCGAACACACCAGGTAACTTTAGTGTTGTTGGGGCTCTGTTGACCACGGCCTTATGGCTACCTTGTGTGTGCTCACCTTGCGGGGGTTGAGCTCTGGCTCTTTGGTCCCGCCTCTCAACTGGTGTACAGATTCCTGAGACTACTGGGCTCTATCATATCTACACTTGAAACTGTGTATGGAGTCAGCCTCCACCACATCACTGCCTAGTGCATTCCACCTGTTAACTACTCTGACACTGAAAAAGTGCTTTCAAACGTCTCTGTGGCTCATTTGGGTATTCAGTTTCCACCTGTGTCCCCTTGTTCGTGTCTCATCCGTGTTAAACAGTTTATCTTTACCCTGTCGTTTCCTCTTAGAATTTTGTAGGTAGTGATGATGTCTCCCCGAGCTCTCCTATCTTCCAGCGACGTTAGGTTTATATCATACAACCTTTCCTCGTAACTCATACCTCTTAGTTCTGGGACTAGTCTAGTGGCATACCTCAGAACTTTTTCCAGCTTAGTCCTGTGCTGGACAAGGTACGGGCTCCATGCTGGGGCCGCATACTCCAGGATTGGTCTTACATATGTGGTGTTCAAGGTTGATTCCTTACACAGGTTCCTGAAGGCAGTTCTGATGTTAGGCAAATCATGTCCTGTGAGGCATGATTTGCTATCCCTGAACCCATGCTGATGTTGTGTTAGAAGGTTCTTTCGCCAATCACTTAGGCCAATCAACCTTAAGCCAGCATGAAAATAATAATAATAATAATAATAATAATTTTTATTTAGGCAAAGGTACATACATAAAGAGATTTTACAAAGTTTGTTGGCTTTATAGATAGGAGCTAGTACATACAATGCCTAAAGCCACTATTACGCAAAGCGTTTCGCGGGCAGCAAAGCGTTTCGGGCAGAAGCATTTTTCGGGCAAAATAAGTAATAATAATACTAGTAATAAGTAATAAAAAACAAAACAAAACAAAAACATAACAAAATAAGTAATAATAATAATAATAATTCAAATAATAATTTCAAAGCATTTTTCTGGCAAAATAAGGTCGTTTGAAGCGTAAAATTGGAAGTGGTTGTGCTTAACCATAACTTTATACCTAGATAACCCCATTTAATCTATCGATGTTCATTAGCTCGTGGGAGCATCAATATAATGGTACTTTTAATCTTACCAATGGACTGGAATGTTAATACTTTAGTGTCGCTTGAACCTCTCATCAATCTTCAGTCATCCCTGAAACTCACTCTCCTTTTCTTCCCGTTTTCTGTCATAATTCTGGAAAAGAAAATGAGCGAGGAGACTTTATTTACACCTGTCTTCTTAAGTAATTAATTCGTTTTGTCCGGGGCAGGCAGCCTGTGTATATATATACTTCAGTTTTAAATAGAAATTATAAAGGCCTACGTGTTACAGATTCACCATATTAACCCAAGAAATAAACGATAGTTAACCACAGTAATGTAATAAATTAAAACTTCAAATTGCGAGCGATTTGAAATCTACTGATGTGTTTATGATGATTGTCCACGAAGCTGTTGGTGTCAGCAAACTGCACTGTGTGTCTCAGCTGGACCAACTCAACAGCGAGGCGAAACCAGCTGTAACAACAGTCTAAGAGTTACAGGGTACCTAAGAGTTAAGAGAGGATACAA
Organism: Procambarus clarkii; assembly: GCF_040958095.1. Taxonomy (NCBI): domain Eukaryota; kingdom Metazoa; phylum Arthropoda; class Malacostraca; order Decapoda; family Cambaridae; genus Procambarus; species Procambarus clarkii. The sequence goes on from NC_091189.1 coordinate 41,829,453, forward strand.
GGTTACAGTCTTACAAAGGCTCAACAAGAGCTTGTCTAGACGAATGTAATGTTGGTTCTTTTGACTAAGAGAAGGTATGCTAGGGTAATTATGGGGAGAAAGTACTAATTAGGTACGACTATATAGTACATGGAGGGAAGATGAGGACAAGGAGCTGGGACTTGAGAATGAGGACAACTGAGATATGAGGACAAGAAACTGGGATAAGGAAAAAAAAAAGGAAGCTGGGGTGTGTGTGTGTGGGGGGGGGGGGGGAGGAGCTGGGATATGAGGATAAAGAGCTGGGATATGAGGATGGAGTGAAAGGAGTGGTATCCAAGTCACTTGAACCATCGGGGATTGAACGCCGACCCTGCCAGAGACCCCTGACAGTCTCTGTACCGACAAGTAGGCGCATGTACACCACGACAACCAATGACTTTACCGTTGATGTAAACCGTCTAGTATGCACGCTAAACATTTCAACTTGTAATGGTACTGTAGACTAAATCAGAATCCAAATCTAAATTACCACATATATAATTATAACGATAAGTCTTATTAGAACCTTGGTACCTAATGAATCTTAAACTTAATCTTAAAATCTTAAAATGTGTTTTTTGTAAAATGTGTATCTTAAAATGTGTTTTTTTGTAAAATGTGTATCTTAAAATGTGTTTTTTGTAAAATGTGTATCTTAAAATGTGTATCTTAAAATGTGTTTTTTGTAAAATGTGTATCTTAAAATGTGTTTTTTGTAAAATGTGTATCTTAAAATGTGTTTTTTGTAAAATGTGTATCTTAAAATGTGTTTTTTTTTTCATTCATTTTAGGTTCTTGAACTTCAGTTTAGAGAAAGGGATGTGTGAGGGAAGTATACTTTTGACGCATAGAGTGTGACGTCTGCGCACATTAAGCAGCTGTTGAGTTATATTTTTGACTCTGTTGAGCGCAAGTTTAGCATCGTTGACCCAGCAGACACGACAGACTTTGACTACATTCTACACCATTGACAGAAGCGTTGTGTAATGGTCACATTTGGAATTGGTGTTAAAACATTATAACATTTTATTTTCCTAAACCTTCCTGTAAACATGTAATTAATATAATAATAATGAAAATAATAATGATTATTATCACTTATTTTAATTATACTAATTGTATTTATACTGCTAAAATGAATTATAAAATAATAATAATGAGAAAATCAATTGGAGCAATGCAGAGGATTCGAACCCTTGTCCTGGGTATTGCTAAGCCGCTCACCATACCTCTGAACCACGACATGTTATAAGTTATTCAAGAATTCCACTGAATCTACAGGACCTCTGGAAGCCCCTCCTGAAGCCAGTCCAGGTTTCACAAGTAACCCCCATGCTGTGTGGTGCAGGAAACAGGGTTCCCCACCATACTCTCCATCATCACACACACGAGGACATCACACTCACGTGACACATCAGTGAGAAGGTCAATAATAATATTGATAATGATAAAAATATGTTAGGTCTCTCCTGGAAGTAATAAAGCGAACATAAGTTGGGTGTTGAGCCTTGCAGCATTTGGTGGTAACGTTGACCAGAAGCATTAACCGGACATTAGTGCTGCCAGCTGACTGCTGGATGAAGGTGGTCTCCATGACAACACACTAAAACAACAACAATGGTGGAAGCAACACAAGCACCAGCTGAGGGAGGAGCGGGGCGCCAGAAACCCTTTAGAAATACACCATTGTAAGAGGAGACGTGTGAGCTTCAGTGGGCACATTGGCCCATACTGAGGTGCTTCGCCTCACCCCCGGTTATATACACGACTGCGCTAACATTGTTACCTCTTGTTGCTTGTCTGTCCTGTCCCACCCAGGCCCAGAGGCACTTCAAGATGCTACACCACGAAAGATCTCATTGACTCTTAACATCTACCACCCCCTCCCTTTCTGGCCCCCTGGCGTCGTGAGGGAGGCTTAGTGGGCGGCTGCCGGGGTGTGATGCTCCGTGGGTCAGTCCTCTGTCCTGGTGAAGCCTTCTGCTCCTGCTGCTGAATTCATAATTTTGCCAGAACTCTTTTTCCTTTTCCTCGTGTTTCATTTTTCTTCCCCCCCCCCCCTCTTCCTCTTTCTAATTGTCATTTCCTGCCGACCTTTTGCCAGTCTTGATTATTCTTTCGGACTTCTTCTGTTTTGATGTCCGGGTGTTTGGGGAGGCACACTCTCTCACCCGTAGAACTGTAGTACCCAGCGTCTCGAGCAAGGGCATCTTTTTATTGTCAATCCTTCTTTCGTCTCTGAACCCAATCTCGACGGACTGACGGTGGCGTATGTGGGGCTTATACTCACGACACACCCCTGGGGGTCCCCAGCTAGACTGGCAACTTGTCTCTTGTTGGGTGTCCTGCCTCTAATTATGGCTCTGTGGTGGGTACGGGGGCACATTCGTGAATGAAAGTATTACCTCTCGTTTTCAAGTCGCTAAATACTGTTCCTCTTATGACTTCTCAGGCTCGTGGGGTAGGCGACCAAGCACCCGAGTCGGACTGTGTTGGAAGACCGGACTCTGTAGTCCCCGCTACATTGGGCCCAGACCTAGCTCCTCCTTTGACCCTCCTGACTACTCCCCCCCGGCTCCCCTCCCTCTGTGGTTGGGTCGAGCCATACGCCCCCAGCGATGACCACCTCGTGGTCTGAGCCCCTGGCGCGGCTCAGTCTCTCATTGTAACTACTGCACCTTTTAACCCCTCTCTCTGGGGGTTCTCAACGCTGTCCCCGCCACGGCCGTACTCGAACGATCCCTACCCATACTAATATGTATCAAGCCTTGTTTGGTCCTGCTTCGTGGGCTAAATACTTTGATCTCCTCCCTCTGGATTCTACACTTCCTGACGATTTCTTACTCCATAAACACCTTGTTGATTCGGTGGATGCCTCTGTTGCTTTTAACTCCACCCGTTTAGGTACACGTATCATTGCTGCTCCTTCACCGGATGCAGCTGCCCGCTTAGCCGCATTGTCCTGCATTGGGGAGACCCCTGTTCGGGTCTCCAAAAACGCTCGGTTAAATGCCAGTGTTGGCACTGTTCTTCTCCCACACCATGTTGCAACTGGTGTTAGTGACCTAAAAGACTCCCATGAGGATATTAAGCATATCCTCGAAGCCCAAGGCCATTCTGTCCTCCAGGTGGACACGTTCACTCGACCTCCTCGTGGTCGCCGCCGCCAGCCCCTTCGAGTTGTGGAAATCACCTTCGATAGTAGGTCCCTTCCGCCCTCTGTCATTCTTGCTGGTGCCAGGTCCTCCGTTCAGGAATACATACCCTCTCCTAGACTTTGTCATAAGTGCTGGAAGCTCGGGAACGGTGTCCTAAAATGCACAAGTCTTGTTTCTCTATGCCCCATGTGTGGGGACGATAACCACTCTAAGACAGATTGCTCATCTCAGGCTCACTGTCTCAATTGCGGTGAGGCCCACCCTACCTTCTCCCGCTCGTATATCCACTACAAGCTTGAGGAAGCAGTTCTCAACTTGAAACACCGGTATCGTCTGACTTTTCCTGAAGCGAGACGCCAAGTCCGCCGTCTCCACCCTTTCACTGGCGTATCTTATGCTCGCGTGTTGGGTTCTACCTCTCCTCGTCCTTCCCACCTTCCTTAGTCCCGCAACCGTTTCCAGGCCTTGGACTCGGACATGCCCACCACCTCCTCCTATGTTCCTTTACGTTCTGCCCCGGAAGGTCTCTCTCCTGATTCTCCTTCTGGAGTTCCCCCTTCCTTCCCTGTCCGCCATGTCTCCTGTGTCTTCTTTTCCTTCTTCCGGCTCTCCTGACGAACTAGACCAACCTTTCAATCTGAAGAACTCAGAAGTGCTACAAAGAAAACTAAAAATACAGCTCCAGGAGAGGACAAAATCACTTACAACATGCTGGCCAAGCTAGGAGAAAAGGGCGAAGAAGCCTTCTCGAGTCTCATTAACAGAGTATGGGTGACAAGAACTCGACCACTCTCTTGGAACAGAGCAATTATAGTTCCCATTCCAAAACCTAAAGACCCAGGAAATCCAAGACCCATCTCATTAACAAGCTGTCTGGCCAAAACTGTGGAAAGAATGGCTCTTAATCGAATTGAATGGAAAGCCAATCCACTACACCAAAATAAGTTTGCTTACCGAAAAGGTGTTGGAACCACAGAATGCCTTACCTCCCTCCTGGATCAAATCAATGACAAACCTGGAATCCTTATTTTTCTATACCTAGAAAAAGCCTTCGAGTTAGCCAGTGCTCCAGCTACACTGTGCTGCCTTGTGAATAAGGAAATCAAAGGACACGCTCTTGCCTTTGCCAAAGGAAGCCTGCTTAACCGAGAAGCTAAAGTCAAATTCCAAGGAAAACATCGACTTAAAAGAGGCTGGAAAATGGAACTTCGCAGGGAGGAATACTAAGCCCCTTCCTCTTCAACTGTCTCATGGAACAATTCATGAAGCTCAAGCTTGGATAAGTTTAGATTTAGGAAAGACTTGGGTAAATACTGGTTCAGTAACAGGGTTGTTGATTTGTGGAACCAATTGCCGCGTAACATTGTGGAGGTGGGGTCCCTCGATTGTTTCAAGCACGGGTTGGACAAGTATATGAGTGGGATTGGGTGGTTATAGAATAGGAGCTGCCTCGTATGGGCCAATAGGCCTTCTGCAGTTACCTTTGTTCTTATGTTCTTATGTTCTTAAGCTACCAAAAGCCAAACTGCTTAACTATGCAGACGACTTTGTGGTCATCATCAATGGCAAAGGTGCAAGGAACCATGCACAAAAATGCCTAGATATTATCAGCAAGGAAGCGGAACGCATAACAGTGAAAATAAACATCAATAAAACAAGAGCTATGGTCATTAAAATGAGAACTCAAGACATCAGACTCGCAATACAAGGACAAGAAATTGAGTGGGTTACCTCTTTTCAATACCTCGGAGTCATAATAGACAACCAGTTGAAATTCACTCAAGAAATTGAATATCTTCGGCAACGTTGTAAAGCCAGAAACTCAGTTTTGCGCTCGCTGACCAGTCTTAGAGAGGGTGCATCTCTACCAGTACTCAAAATGTACTACGTTCAAACAGTTAGGTCACTCATTGACTATGCTGCTCCTGCTCTTACAGCCCTCTGTGATAACCAATGGGAGAAATTGGAAGTGTCTCAAAATGATGCTCTGAGAACAATGCTGGGAGCACCTATATGGACGCGTCGAGAGAACCTTAGAATGGAAACCAACTTACCAGCCTTAGAAAACAGGGTGAAACAAAGGATAGCCACCATAACAGCAAAAGTTATTGGAACAACCGGCAGATTGTCAATCAAAAACAGCATTCAGAGATCCTTTCAGAAAAACAATCAATTTAGAACAAACTCATGGGCGGATAATCTGGTCAAGATTCTAGAGAAAATGGACCTGAAATGGACCATTAAAGACAAATGGCAAGATAGACCATATCAACACTTTCGGCAGCCTCCTCCATGGGAAGAATCGAATCTAAAGATAATCATTGAAGGATTACCAGTTAAAAAATCAGCATGTGACCCGCAGAGGCTCAAGGAAGTAATAGAACAACAAATGGAAACCATCTCAAGACCTACAATGACTCACACCTTCACAGACGGATCAGTTGATCAAGAAAGAGGTTCTGCTGGGGCATCAGTTTACACTACCAACCATGAAGCTTACTGGAGCATGAACAGTGGGTGCTCAACATTGCAAACAGAATTATATGTCCTGAAGGAGGCAATAAACTATACAATTGAGAATAATTTACATGATGTCATCATTCATACCGATTCGAAATCTTCGCTCCAGGCATTGTTATCCAGGCAGTACAGAGATAATATACAACTCACAGAAATTCAACATATAGGAAAAGAAGCCCATAATCTAGGGCTGTCAATCACCCAAAATTGGATACCAAGTCACATTGGCATAGATGGTAATGAAAAGGCAGACTCAATAGCAAAACCTGCCACTGCTCTACCTGTTGTACAGGTTCAAATACCTCCAAGTTTCTCACAGATTAAGGAGCAAATCAAGAAGAAAATATTCTCAACTATCAAAAGTCGCCACAGAGCCAAAGTAGCGGAAGGAAGATCCACTGCGATATGGTACGAACAAGCCACTGGTTACTACTCTTTCAGGCCTGGCAATTCGATATCCAGAGACATTGCAGTAGCCATACACAGACTCAGACTTTGGTACAAGTGCTGCTGGGAGGTAATGAACCCAACAGTTAAAGAGTGTCACAACTGTGGCACAGAAGCAGAGGCGCCACTATTGCACTACTTACTGGAATGTGAAGCTACTGAACCCCTGCGCATCAAACTCAACATTAATCCAACGACAGCAGCTGCATTAAGTGCACAGTCCACAGCCACTACAATGATTAGATAAGTCGTTGAGGAATGGGACTCACTAGTGAACATTCTGCACCTACATCCGCCACCAAGATAATGTTAATAACGCAAGACTAAAACCAGGGCACTAAAACAGAAGCGATAAATAAACAGGGAAAAATGAGGAATCCCCTCCTCCATTTTAAACTTAGACCCAAATATCACAGTAACAAGGTTATCGCGAATAACCGAACTCAATTACGGGCTCACCATAGCCCGTGCTACATAGACACTTCGTTCTGAGTAGTTAAATCTGAAACAACAACAACATATGTGTCATCACCCCTCTTCTGTGCCAGGTAAGTCCACTACGGGATCACCATAGCCTGTGCTGCTTGAAACTTTTGTTCCAAGTAGCGAATCTTAAACAACAACAACAATATGTGTAAACTAAGTCTTTGAAAATGTAATAAAAATTACGAAACGCATTCAGGCGTCAGACCGTAAATGAAAATTAATTTTGGAGAATTGATATTTCAGTTACCATCGACAGTGAAGAGAAACATAAGAAATATTGAGAAAATTCGTGTTAAAATTATTAATCTTACCTTTTCGGTCATATTCAACAATATATATATATATATATATATATATATATATATATATATATATATATATATATATATATATATATATATATATATATATATATATATATTAAATATGACCGAAAAAGTAAGATTAATAATTCTAACACGAATTTTCTCAATCTTTCGTACATTTCTTTTCACTGTTGGAGGTAATTCAAAAATCAATTCTCCAAAATTCATTTTTATTTCTAGTCTGACGCGACACTTGAGCGCGTTTCGTAAAACTTATTACATTTTCAAAGACTTTAGTTAACATATACACAACTGAATAGAACTTACTGAATAGAATAGAACATCTCCGATTTTGTTTATATCTACATTTGAGTGAGGTGGTATTTAATAAGGTATTAATTTCATCAACACAAGCCAGAACATGAAACAATGGGTATTGAATAGAAGTGAATGTAGAAAGCCTATTGGTCCATATTTCTTGATGCTTCTATATTGGAGGGGAGTCTTGAGGTGGGTAGAATATAGTTGTGCATTAATTGGCTGTTGATTGCTGGTGTTGACTTCTTGATGTGTAATGCCTCGCAAACGTCAAGCCGCCTGCTATCGCTGTATCTATCGATGATTTCTGTGTTGTTTACTAGGATTTCTCTGGCGATGTTTGGTTGTGGGAAGAGATTATATGTTCCTTAATGGAGCCCTGTTGCTTATGCATCGTTAAACGCCTAGAAAGAGATGTTGTTGTCTTGCCTATATACTGGGTTTTTTGGAGCTTACAGTCCCCAAGTGGGCATTTGAAGGCATAGACGACGTTGGTCTCTTTTAAAGCGTTCTGCTTTGTGTCTGGAGAGTTTCTCATGAGTAGGCTGGCCGTTTTTCTGGTTTTATAGTAAATCGTCAGTTGTATCCTCTGATTTTTGTCTGTAGGGATAACGTTTCTATTAACAATATCATTCAGGACCCTTTCCTCCGTTTTATGAGCTGTGGAAAAGAAGTTCCTGTAAAATAGTCTAATAGGGGGTATAGGTGTTGTGTTGGTTGTCTCTTCAGAGGTTGCATGGCGTTTCACTTTCCTTCTTATGATGTCTTCGACGAAACCATTGGAGAAGCCGTTGTTGACTAGGACCTGCCTTACCCTACAGAGTTCTTCGTCGACTTGCTTCCATTCTGAGCTGTGGCTGAGAGCACGGTCGACATATGCGTTAACAACACTCCTCTTGTACCTATCTGGGCAGTCGCTTTTGGCATTTAGGCACATTCCTATGTTCGTTTCCTTAGTGTAGACTGCAGTGTGGAAACCTCCGCTCTTTTCCATGACTGTTACATCTAGAAAGGGCAGCTTCCCATCCTTTTCCATCTCGTAAGTGAAACGCAGCACGGAACTCCGCTCAAATGCCTCCTTCAACTCCTGCAGATGTCTGACATCAGGTACCTGTGTAAAAATGTCGTCAACATACCTGCAGTATATGGCCGGTTTCATGTTCATGTCGACTAAGACTTTTTGCTCGATGGTACCCATGTAGAAGTTTGCAAACAGGACACCTAGGGGAGAACCCATGGCGACCCCATCTACTTGCTTATACATGTGCCCATCCGGGCTCAAGAAGGGTGCCTCTTTAGTACAAGCTTGGAGTAGTTTCCAAGTAGAGTAGTTTCTTGGAGCTCTTTCTTGGAGTAGTTTCCAAGCTTTAGTACAAGCTTGGAGTAGATTTTTGATATACTAATGTTAAAGTGCACGACCCAGCAGCAAGGAATCAAGCCTTCACGATAAAATATCGCCAGGATCTGATTCGTGATCAGATATACAAGGCAGAGAATGAAATCAAAGACAACAAAACGCAACTACTTCATGCTACAAACGAGTGGAGAAATAGCAACATCGACCATAGTATCCGTACCCGCATTGAACAACACCTCGACATCCTCACAGACCAACATCACCTCAGCACTGAAACAAGGATTATCAAGAAACTAACAACATTATATGGAGGACCTATGGCAATTCCACGACCAAGAGATGGCTTCCTGAACCTTGCAGGAATTAACCTCACTGAGGACCAAGTCACTCTCCTAAATCTAGGCATAAACTGTCATGTTATGTCCAGACCGAGTGAGATGGCCCGGAAAGTAGAGTTGGAAATTCTGTTGGACGACATATTCGACCTCGAGACACAAAAGAAGGTCACTACCAAAGATACCTTACAAGCAGAACTTATTGCAGAAGGAGGAAAGAATCGAGGCAACTACAGAAGCACCATACTGTCCCCCGAGCTTAAAGCGGCAGCTAAAAGCCTTCGTGAGAACAAGGAGATAGTTGTCAGGAGAGGTGACAAGTCGCCAATATGTCATTCTTAAAAAAGACGAATATCTGGCGAAAATGAACATCATACTCTCTGACCAAACTAAGTTCCAAAAGGTAACGAAGGACACTACAGCCGAATTAAAAGCAAAGGTCAACAAACTGATCGAAACTGTGAACGCCAAGAAATCCGGACTCCACCTGCCAAAGATCATTGGGGAATATAAACCTGGATATGCGTATGGAAATGTCAAGACGCACAAGCCTGGAAACCCACTTCGGCCAATCATTAGCCAGATACCCACACCCACGTTAAGACTGGCGAAGCGACTTAACGGCCTGCTGACTCCTTATGTTCCTTGCGCCTTCAGCCTGAAGTCTCCAAAGGAATTTGTGGACTTACTGCGGGGCGCACGGGCCACAGGGATAAGAGCCTCGTTGGACGTAGAATCGCTGTTTACCAACGTACCTGTGGACGAGACAATCGGAATGATAGCCGACAGAGTGTATCGTGATCCAGCCTGTACTCCTCTTGACATGCCAGAAAGTATTCTGAGGAAACTACTCCAAGCTTGTACTAAAGAGGCACCCTTCTTGAGCCCGGATGGGCACATGTATAAGCAAGTAGATGGGGTCGCCATGGGTTCTCCCCTAGGTGTCCTGTTTGCAAACTTCTACATGGGTACCATCGAGCAAAAAGTCTTAGTCGACATGAACTTGAAACCGGCCATATACTGCAGGTATGTTGACGACATTTTTACACAGGTACCTGATGTCAGACATCTGCAGGAGCTGAAGGAGGCATTTGAGCAGAGTTCCGTGCTGCGTTTCACTTACGAGACGGAAAAGGATGGGAAGCTGCCTTTTCTAGATGTAACAGTCATGGAAAAGGGCGGAGGTTTCCACACTGCAGTCTACACAAAGGAAACAAACATAGGAATGTGCCTAAATGCCAACAGCGACTGCCCTGACAGGTACAAGAGGAGTGTTGTTAACGCATACGTCGACCGTGCTCTCAGCCACAGCTCAGAATGGAAGCAAGTCGACGAAGAACTCTGTAGGGTAAGGCAGGTCCTAGTCAATAACGGCTTCTCCAATGGTTTCATCGAAGACATCATAAGAAGGAAAGTGAAAAGCCATGCAACCTCCGAAGAGACAACTAACACAACACCTATACCCCCTATTAGACTATTTTACAGGAACTTCTTTTCCACAGCTCATAAAACAGAGGAAAGGGTCCTGAAAGATATTGTTAATAGAAACGTCATCCCTACAGACAAAAATCAGAGGATACAACTGACGATTTACTATAAAACCAGAAAAACGGCCAGCCTACTCATGAGAAACTCTCCAGACACAAAACAGAACGCTTTAAAAGAGACTAACGTCGTCTATGCCTTCAAATGCCCACTTGGGGACTGTAAGCTCCAAAAAACCCAGTATATAGGCAAGACAACAACATCTCTTTCTAGGCGTTTAACGATGCATAAACAACAGAGCTCCATTAAGGAACATATAATCTCTTCCCATAACCAAACCATCGCCAGAGAAATCCTAGTAAACAACACAGAAATCATCGATAGATACAGCGATAGCAGGCGGCTTGACGTTTGCGAGGCACTACACATCAAGAAGTCAACACCAGCAATCAACAGCCAATTATTGCACAACTATATTCTACCCACCTCAAGACTCCGCTCCAATATAGAAGCATCAAGAAATATGGACCAATAGGCTTTCTACAAACACTTCTATTCAATACCCATTGTTTCTGTTCTGTCTTGTGTTGATACTTTTAATACCCTATTAATATCCCCTAGTGTTCTGTCTTGTGTTAATGCCACATCACCCTTCCCACCTCACTCAAATGTAATGCCACATCACCCTTCCCACCTCACTCAAATGTAGATATAAAATCAGGGAAACGCAAGTTCTAATCAGTTGTGTATTTGTGAAGTCTTTGAAAATGTATTAAGTTTTACGAAACGCGCCCGTGTCGCGTCAGACTAGAAATAAAAATGAATTTTGGAGAAGTGATTTTTGATTTACCTCCAACAGTGAAGCATAATGTACGAAAGATTGAGAAAATTCGTGTTAGAATTATTAATCTTACTTTTTCGGTCATATTTAATAATATATATATATATATATATATATATATATATATATATATATATATATATATATATATATATATATATATTATATATATATATAAAAAAAAAAAAATATATATATATATATATATATATATATATATATATATATATATATATATATATATATATATATATTTATTTATATATATTTATTTATATATTTATAAAAAAAATTGCTCAGTTTTTTTAGTGTGGATGTAAAGCTTGTTGACTGTATATTGGACCAGTCAACTCTGAGGGACTGGGGAGTGTTTGTGCAGGAAGTGGTAAATTCACTCTGGGGTCAGCCCTTCACCATGGGGGGAGTTATTCAACAGCAAAACATTCCCATGCATGGGAGAGCCGGTTGCTCATCCCACCTACTGTCTTATTGGTTCTCAATATTTCGTGGTGGCTAGATCGAGTAAATAAGATACCAAATAATATATATGTGGAAAATACTGGAGGGCTAGGTCCTAAATCTACACAGTAAAATAACAACGTACTGGAGTGAACGATATGGAAGAAAATGGAGGATTGAACCAGTGAAGAACAGAGGTGCCATAGGCACAATCAGAGAACACTGTATAAACATCAGAGGTCCGCTGTTGTTCAACATCCTCCCAGCGAGTATAAGAAATATTGCCGGAACAACCGTGGACATCTTCAAGAGGAAACTGGACTGTTTTCTAAGAGAAGTTCCGGACCAACCGGGCTGTGGTGGGTATGTGGGTCAGCGGGCCGCTCCAAGCAACAGCCTGGTGGACCAAACTCTCACAAGTCAAGCCTGGCCTCGAGCCGGGCTTGGGGAGTAGAAGAACTCCCAGAACCCCATCAACCAGGAGTCTTAGCTCCTTTTAGGAACCCATCTTTAGGATATTATATCACTGCGTCTTTTAATGCTATGACATGACAGCCAATATTCCTGTGAAGATAGGTTGTCATGTCATAATATATGTTTTTGAAATTGCTGATGGCATCCTCGGTGATGTTTAGCGCCCTGTGATTATTCCGCACATTTGATGGTGCTACATACAGCCTTCCCGGCTTGGTGCCTTCTGTGATAATTACTCACTCCTCTCCTTCACCCTCTTTTTCGCCGCTTCCCTCTTCATTCTCCCCCCCCCCCTCTTTAATTTTCACTCCCCTCCCGTCCCACTTGTTTCCTCACCTCTTCCTCTTTTCTACCTTTCCATCATCTCTCGCTCCTCTTCCCTCCCCCCCCCCACTTTTCTCCATTCCCCTTTTTCTCTCCCCTTCCACTTTCACTCACCTCTGCCCTTCCCCGTGGAATGTCGTAAAGGACAGTTATATCGAACAAAGGTTAGGGAAAGGATAGGTCCATTAAAAACTGAGACAGGTCAGATAACGGATAATGACGAAGAGATGAGTAATATTTTTAATCAATATTTTATCTCTGTATTTACTAAAGAAGAACTTAACTCTATGCCTTCAGCCGAACAACTCTATGTGGGTGAGGACGAGGACAGGTTGACTAGTTTAGCAGTTACCAGGGATGATGTTATTAAACAAATAAGGAAACTCAAACCAAACAAATCCCCAGGGCCGGATGAAGTGTTTGCCAGGGTGCTTAAAGAATGCAAAGAGGAGCTTTCCGAGCCACTGTCTACCATATTTAATAAATCAATAGAGTTAGGTAGAGTGCCAGAGTCATGGAAGGTACCTAATGTTGTACCAATTTTTATGAAAGGAGATAGATCACTTGCATCAAACTATTGGCCAATTAGCCTAACGTCTATTGTGGGGAAAGTTACTTGAATCGATAATTGCAAATACTGTTCGTCTTCATGTTGAAAAACATAAATTAATAAATGATTCACAACGTGGGTTTACAAATGGCCGTTCATGTTTAACAAATTTGTAATCATTTTACTCTTGCATAGTTGAGGCAGTTGACAGTGGTAAGGTTTGTGATGTTGTGTACCTTGACTTTAGCAAAGCTTTTGATACAGTGCCACATGAAAGACTGATTAAAAAGATAGAGGCTCATGGTATTGGGGGTGATATATTAAGTTGGATTAGGGCATGGCTATACCAAAGGAAACAGAGTTAGTATAAATGGAATCAAGTCAGAGTGGGAAAATGTTGTAAGTGGAGTGCCTCAAGGCTCTGTCCAGGGACCTCTGTTATTTATAATATATAAATGATTTAGATTCAGGTTTGAGCAGCAACATTTGCAAATTTGCTGATGATACAAAAATCGGGAGTGAGATAAACACGGAAAAAGCCTCACTATCACTTCAAGACGATCTAAATAGGGTTTCGAAATAGTCAAAAGATTGGCAGATGCAGTTTAATGCTGACAAATATAAGGCTTTGAGGCTAGATAATGATGATAAAGTTACAAGATACTATCTGGATGGTGTTGAGATTGCGAAAGGGATCTGGGAGTTATGATTAGTAAGAATTTAAAACCAAAAAATCAGTGCATAAATGTTCGTAATAAGGCAAACAGGACACTGAGATTTACCAATCGTAGCGTTAGTAACAAGACACCTGGTGTTGTTCTTCAGCTATATCTTGCTCTAGTTAGGCCCCATTTAGATTATGCAGTTCAGTTTTGGTCGCCGTACTATAGAATGGATATAAATTCACTTGAACGTGTCCAGAGTAGAATGACAAAGTTTATCTTCCAAAATTAGTGATCTCTCATATGAAGAAAGATTAACAAAGCTTAAATTGCATGCACTGGAAAGGCGAAGAGTTAGGGGTGACATGACATGTCCATTCATCCACTTGTAAACCTAACAAAAGAACATAAGAACATAAGAACAAAGGTAACTGCAGAAGGCCTATTGGCCCATACGAGGCAGCTCCTATTCTATAACCACCCAATCCCACTCATATACTTGTCCAACCCGTGCTTGAAACAATCGAGGGACCCCACCTCCACAATGTTACGCGGCAATTGGTTCCACAAATCAACAACCCTGTTACTGAACCAGTATTTACCCAAGTCTTTCCTAAATCTAAACTTATCCAATTTATATCCATTGTTTCGTGTTCTGTCCTGTGTTGATACTTTTAATACCCTATTAATATCCCCCCGGTTATGTCCATTCATCCACTTGTAAACCTCTATCATGTCACCCCTAACTCTTCGCCTTTCCAGTGAATGCAACTTAAGCTTTGTTAATCTTTCTTCATATGAAAGATTTCTAATTTGGGGAATTAACTTAGTCATCCTACGCTGGACACGTTCAAGTGAATTTATATCCATTCTATAATATGGCGACCAAAACTGAACTGCATAATCTAAATGGGGCCTAACTAGAGCAAGATATAGCTTGAGAACCACACCAGGTGTCTTGTTACTAACGCTGCGATTAATAAATCCAAGTGTCCGATTTGCCTTATTACGAACATTTATGCATTGATCCTTTTGTTTTAAATTCTTACTAATCATAACTCCCAGATCCCTTTCGCAATCCGACTTCGCAATCACAACACCATCTAGCTCGTATCTTGTAACTCTATCATCATTACCTAACCTCAGAACTTTACATTTATCAGCATTAAACTGCATCTGCCAATCCTTTGACCATTTCAAAACCCTATCTAGATCAACTTGAAGTGATAGTGAGTCCTCCTCCGAATTAATTTCCCTACCGATTTTCGTATCATCGGCAAATTTGCAAATGTTGCTACTCAAACCTGAATCTAAATCATTTATATATATTATAAACAACAGAGGTCCCAGGACAGAGCCTTGAGGCACTCCACTTACAACATTTTCCCACTCTGACTTGATTCCATTTATACTAACTCTCTGTTTCCTTTGGTATAGCCATGCCCTAATCCAGCTTAATATAGCACCCCCAATACCATGAGACTATTTTTTTAATCAGTCTTTCATGTGGCACTGTATCAAAAGCTTTGCTAAAGTCAAGGTATACAACATCGCAATCCTTACCACTATCAACTGCCTCAACAATGCTAGAATAAAAAGATAACAAATTTGTTAAACATGAACGGCCATTTATAAAACCATGTTGCGACTCAATTATTAATTTATGTTTTTCAAGATGAAGACGAATTTTATTTGCTATTATAGATTCGAGTAACTTTCCCACAATAGACGTTAGGCTAATTGGTCGATAGTTAGACGCAAGTGATCTATCTCCTTTCTTAAAAACTGGTATCACATTAGCAACTTTCCAAAACTCTGGCACTCTGCCTGACTCTATTGATTTATTAAATATGGTTGACAGTGGGTCACAAAGCTCCTCTTTGCATTCTTTAAGCACCCTGGCAAACACTTCATCCGGCCCTGGGGATTTGTTTGGTTTGAGTTTTACTATTTGTTTAAGAACATCCTCCCTGGTAACTGCTAAACTCGTCAACCTGTCCTCGTCCCCACCCACATAGACTTGTTCGGCTGAAGGCATATTGTTAAGTTCCTCTTTAGTAAATACAGATACAAAATATTTATTAAAAATACTACTCATCTCTTCATCACTATCTGTTATTTGACCAGTCTCAGTTTTTAATGGACCTATCCTTTCCCTAGTCTTAGTACGATATAACTGAAAAAACCCTTTAGGATTTGTCTTTGCTTGCCCTGCTATGCGAACTTCATAGTTTCTTTTTGCTTTCCTTATCTCTTTTTTAACATTTCTAACCAGTTGTACGAATTCTTGTTCTAAAGTGACCTCCCCATTTTTAATCCTTTTGTACCAAGCTCTCTTTTTACCTATAAGGTTCTTCAAATTCTTTGTTATCCACTTTGGGTCATTAGTATTCGATCTATTCAATTTGTATGGTATACTTCGTTCCTGGGCTTTGCTTAGAATATTCTTAAATAAGTTATATATTGAATCCACATCGAAATCCCCATTTAAGTCACCTATCGCTGGGTTCATGTCTCGCTCCAAGACCGGCCCACACCCCATACCCAAGACTTTCCAATCAATTTGACCCAAAAAATTTCTTAGGCTATTAAAATCAGATTTTCGAAAATCTGGCACTTTAACAGAATTTTCTCCTACTGGTCTATTCCATTCTATGCTAAATCTGATTTCTTTGTGATCACTGCTCCCTAGCTCACTCCCTATTTCGATGTCATTAATTTGCGTTTCCCTGTTAGTTAATACTAAATCTAAAATATTATTTTCCCGTGTTGGTTCCTTAATGTGTTGCGTAAGAAAGCAATCGTCAATTAATTCTAGAAAATCTTCTGCTTCACTATTCCCTGTTTTGTTCAACCAGTTTATTCCGCTAAAATTAAAGTCACCCATGACATAAATACTGTTAGATCTAGATGCTCTAGATATTTCATCCCATAGATGCTTTGCTTCCATTCTGTCTAAATTTGGTGGCCTATATATTACTCCTATTATAATATTATTAGCTTTTTCGTTTAATTCAATCCAAATAGTTTCTGTGTGTGGCTCTGTTTTGATTCCCTCTTTGAGACTACATTTCAAATTGTCCCTAACATATATGGCTACTCCACCTCCTCGTCTAATATATCTATCTGTGTGAAATAGTTTAAATCCATATATTTGATATTCAGCTAATAGTTCTCTATTTTCTACATTCATCCACGTTTCGGTAAGTGCAATAATATCTATTTTTTCTGTGCAGACAAGAGCATTTAATTCGTTAATTTTATTTCTTAGACTTCTACTGTTAGTGTAATATACCCTAAGTGAATTGTTATTTTGCGGACCTTCTCTTTCCCTGATCGTTTTGCCAATTCCTTTCTCCCACAAACACATACTTTTATTACCTCCTTCCTCCAAATCAATTCCCATACCTCTATCTACTAACAGTTTAAACCCAAACAAACACCTCTAACCACTTCTTCTAACGAGTTCGCAACAGCAACAACCCCAGCTCTCGATAGATGCACCCCATCACGAGCATACATTTCATTTCTTCCATAGAAGTGTTCCCAGTTGTCTATGAAAGATATTGCATTTGATTTGCAATATCTTTCCAGCCGGCAATTGACACCAAGTGCCCTCGATATCCATTCATTTCCCACTCCCTTTCTTGGAAGAATGCCACATATGATCGGGATTCCTCCCTTGCTCCTAACTAACTCTATGGCTGTTTTATACATCTGAATCAGTTCCTCACTCCTGACTCGACCAACATCATTTCCTCCCACGCTAATGCAAATAATGGGATTGTTCCCATTACCAGCCATAATATCATTCATGTTGTTTATAATATCACCAATGCCAGCTCCGGGATAGCAAACCCTTAACCTGTTCCCCCTATCTCTAGCACAAAACGTTCTATCCAAATACCTTATCTGGGAATCTCCCACAACTAATGTTTGCTTAGGTACTTCCTTTACTTTCTGAGGGGCCTGCGCTTCCTTTCTCTTCGTTGCTTTCCCTTTTGCGCGATCCACAGTCTCTCCACAGCACTCGTCCTCCAAAACGTCAAATGAATTTGAAGTTGCTATGGCGTTTGAAGGCGGCTTTATCAAAGTCTTCTTAAGGCCCCTGTCTTTCACAACTCTCCAAGACGAGGTCCCTTTACTGCTGGTCTCCTCCTTCGTTACTTCTCGTTGTTTTTTGAGCTGACGCACCTCCTCCCGCAGAAAGTCCAACTCTGTCCTCAGGGCTCCCACTAGAGTCACCAGGTCCTTAACTACAACTTCCTAAAAGAAATAACTAAATAAATAAAATAACTAAAAGGGGATATTAATAGAGTATTAAAATGAAAAAATGGGTGTAAAGTGAATAAGTTTAGATTTCTGAAAGACCTGGGTAAATACTGGCGCGGTAACAGGGTTGTTGATTTGTGGAACCAGTTGCCACGTGGTGTGGTGGAGGTGGGGTCCCTCGATTGTTTGAAGCGCGGGTTGGACATGTATATGAGTGGGATTGGGTGGTTATAGATAGGAGCTGCCTCGTATGGGCCAATAGGCCTTCTGCAGTTACCTTTGTTCTTCTGTTCTTTTTCTTATGCTCTTCCCTGCTCTCCCTGCACCTTCTCTCATCTTCCCTGC
Source organism: Procambarus clarkii (assembly GCF_040958095.1). NCBI lineage: Eukaryota > Metazoa > Arthropoda > Malacostraca > Decapoda > Cambaridae > Procambarus > Procambarus clarkii. Next base: position 41,847,812 of record NC_091189.1, read on the forward strand.
TCTCCCTACACCTTCTCTCACCTTCCCTGCTCTCCCTGCACCTTCTCTCATCTTCCCTGCTCTCCCTGCACCTTCTCTCATCTTCCCTGCTCTCCCTGCACCTTCTCTCATCTTCCCTGCTCTCCCTACACCTTCTCTCATCTTCCCTGCTCTCCCTACACCTTCTCTCATCTTCCCTGCTCTCCCTACACCTTCTCTCACCTTCCCTGCTCTCCCTACACCTTCTCTCACCTTCCCTGCTCTCCCTACACCTTCTCTCACCTTCCCTGCTCTCCCTGCACCTTCTCTCATCTTCCCTGCTCTCCCTGCACCTTCTCTCATCTTCCCTGCTCTCCCTGCACCTTCTCTCATCTTCCCTGCTCTCCCTACACCTTCTCTCATCTTCCCTGCTCTCCCTACACCTTCTCTCACCTTCCCTGCTCTCCCTACACCTTCTCTCACCTTCCCTGCTCTCCCTACACCTTCTCTCACCTTCCCTGCTCTCCCTGCACCTTCTCTCATCTTCCCTGCTCTCCCTGCACCTTCTCTCATCTTCCCTGCTCTCCCTGCACCTTCTCTCATCTTCCCTGCTCTCCCTACACCTTCTCTCATCTTCCCTGCTCTCCCTGCACCTTCTCTCATCTTCCCTGCTCTCCCTGCACCTTCTCTCATCTTCCCTGCTCTCCCTACACCTTCTCTCATCTTCCCTGCTCTCCCTACACCTTCTCTCATCTTCCCTGCTCTCCCTGCACCTTCTCTCATCTTCCCTGCTCTCCCTGCACCTTCTCTCATCTTCCCTGCTCTCCCTACACCTTCTCTCACCTTCCCTGCTCTCCCCACGCTTTCTCTCACCTTCCCTGCTCTCCCTACACCTTCTCTCACCTTCGCTGCTCTCCCTGCACCTTCTCTCATCTTCCCTGCTCTCCCTACACCTCCTCTCATCTTCCCTGCTCTCCCATCACCTTCTCTCATCTTCCCTGCTCTCCCTGCACCTTCTCTCATCTTCCCTGCTCTCCCTGCACCTTCTCTCATCTTCCCTGCTCTCCCTACACCTTCTCTCACCTTCCCTGCTCTCCCCACGCTTTCTCTCACCTTCCCTGCTCTCCCTACACCTTCTCTCACCTTCGCTGCTCTCCCTGCACCTTCTCTCATCTTCCCTGCTCTCCCTACACCTCCTCTCATCTTCCCTGCTCTCCCATCACCTTCTCTCACCTTCCCTGCTCTCCCTGCACCTTCTCTCATCTTCCCTGCTCTCCCTACACCTTCTCTCATCTTCCCTGCTCTCCCTACAGCTTCTCTCACCTTCCCTGCTCTCCCTACACCTTCTCTCACCTTCGCTGCTCTCCCTGCACCTTCTCTCATCTTCCCTGCTCTCCCTACACCTCCTCTCATCTTCCCTGCTCTCCCTACACCTTCTTTCACCTTCCCTGCTCTCCCTACACCTTCTCTCACCTTCCCTGCTCTCCCTGCACCTTCTCCCCCCCCCTCACCACTAAACAGTATGGCTCAGCTGAAGGACTGCTGCCACCGAGGATTTATACACTCCATAACCAAAATTACTTCATTATATATGCACTCTCGCATTTTTTCCTAACATTTTGAGTTCATTTGGTCGTAGTTGGCGGGGCGGAGGTGTCCCGACCTGTGCCTCCAATCACGCATGTGTCAGCGCCCTCTGAAGCATTACCCACACATAATGACACACGCCCATTTTTGTCCGTATAATTAACCGGAAATATTGGCTAATTAATCGATGAAATAATTTCCTGTGAACGGATTAACTTATGTACACAACAACGCTTATATTAAGGTGAGGATAGGCAGTAACATGCATGAAGCCCCCCCCACTATATATATATATATATATATATATATATATATATATATATATATATATATATATATATATATATATATATATATATATATATATATATATATATATATATTTATGATCGATGTTCCCTTCGGGAATCTTAATTTTAAGATGAATAGGAAAACCAGCGATATACTGAACACCTTGTTTCAGAATCTTTACTTTAAAATGCATAACGTTTCGAATACTTCTCGTATTCATCATCAGATCTAAAAGAAAAAACAGAAATCACAATCAAATAACTGGTAAACAAAGAACTCATACTGAATATAATTGCCTATCAAAGAAAGGAAAATGCTTAAAAAACACAACACTTAAGCGCACTTAAAGTGATCAATACAAATAAAACTTATTAACTGTCACATATATTAACACTAATTTAAAATCCATTAAACTACAAGACGAAATTTATAACTACTAAAACAAACCATTCCATTAAACTTACGTGAAGTGATCAGAAGTGAAACTTGATACCTAACACATAGATACTAAACACTATAACAAATATTTATATAATGACTACAAATCTACAAAAAATGTATGTAAAATTTGTAGATTTGTAGTCATTATATAAATATTTGTTATAGTGTTTAGTATCTATGTGTTAGGTATCAAGTTTCACTTCTGATCACTTCACGTAAGTTTAATGGAATGGTTTGTTTTAGTAGTTATAAATTTCGTCTTGTAGTTTAATGGATTTTAAATTAGTTTTAATATATGTGACAGTTAATAAGTTTTATTTGTATTGATCACTTTAAGTGCGCTTAAGTGTTGTGTTTTTTAAGCATTTTCCTTTCTTTGATAGGCAATTATATTCAGTATGAGTTCTTTGTTTACCAGCTATTTGATTGTGATTTCTGTTTTTTCTTTTAGATCTGATGATGAATACGAGAAGTATTCGAAACGTTATGTTTTTTAAAGTAAAGATTCTGAAACAAGATGTTCAGTATATCCCTGGTTTTCCTATTCATCTTAAAATATATATATAAATATATATATATATATATATATATATATATATATATATATATATATATATATATATATATATATATATATATATATATATATATATATATATATATATATATCATATTCAATGTATATAAATACATTGAATATGACCGCATATTCTGTATTTATTATTTTCTGGTTTAGGGCTTCTATCCCTCTAACTATTTTCTTAGCATCAGGGCTTAATTGAAATAGGAGTTCTCCAAAACTCATTTTCGTACTTTTAAGGTGAAGAAAAGAAGTGATTTACTATAGAGTGTATTACACTTATTTGTATAATTTGCACGACGTTTCGAACCTCCATGGTTCATTCTCAAGTGAACAGATCTTACAATACTAGTTGATTTTATACCCGCATTAGGTCAGGTGATAATACAATGAAGGTGAAAACATGGGGGATACATAAGGGATAAATGTGAGGTGAAACATAGAGGCTGCAGAAGGCTTATTGGCCCATACGAGGCATCTCCTATCTAAACACAAAGATTAATCCAGTGTAATTGGCCTGTTATGTTGGACATTGTCTTCTGTGTTGGCATCGATATGTTCTTGTCTTGACCTTACTCTCATGGTGGGTAGAGTAAATAGTTCCGTGATTTGGGTGTTCATGGTAGGTCGCTCTATTCTTATGTGAATTGCCTCAAGAATTTGTAATCTTCTTGAATCTTGGGTTTTGTCTATTATGCAAGTATTCTTGTTCAACATTTCTCTTGTTAGAGTAATGTCATGGGCTTGTCTCATGTGATTCCTAGGGGCACCAGATTGAAGATGGCATGTCAAACGCCTCGTCAGCTTGGTCGACGGCATACCTATGTACTTACATTGAAGGTTACATCCTTCGTGGGGGCAAGTGTACATGTATACAACGCTTGACTGCTGTAGAGGGTTCTCCGTCGGCTTCGGGCTGTTTTTGATAAGGAGTTCGGAAGTCTTCTTGGTTTTGTAGAATATTATCAGGTTTATGTTTTGGTTAGGAGTAGTGCTTTTTACTCCTTTACGGATTATTTCTTTCATTATTCTTTCCTCTTTTATATGTTCACTGTGCATGGTTGATTTGTAATATAATTTTATTGGGGGTGTTGTGGTTTCTGTTCTAGGTTCTGAATTATACCAACGGTCCAAGTGTCTTCTTATAGCAGCGTTTATTTCCGCGTTGCTATATCCGTTGTTCACCAATACCTGAGTTACTCTTTCAAACTCTCTACTCACGTTGCTCCATTCAGAGCAGTGGGTAAGCGCTCGACGAATATAAGCATTGAGAACACTGGCTTTGTATCTTTGGGGGCACTCACTTCTACCGTTCAGGCATAATCCTATGTTGGTGGGCTTGGTATAAACAAGAGACAAGCCCATGACATTACTCTAACAAGAGAAATGTTGAACAAGAATACTTGCATAATAGACAAAACCCAAGATTCAAGAAGATTACTAATTCTTGAGGCAATTCACATAAGAATAGAGCGACCTACCATGAACACCCAAATCACGGAACTATTTACTCTACCCACCATGAGAGTAAGGTCAAGACAAGAACATATCGATGCCAACACAGAAGACAATGTCCAACATAACAGGCCAATTACACTGGATTAATCTTTGTGTTTAGATAGGAGATGCCTCGTATGGGCCAATAAGCCTTCTGCAGCCTCTATGTTTCACCTCACATTTATCCCTTATGTATCCCCCCATGTTTTCACCTTCATTGTATTATCACCTGACCTAATGCGGGTATAAAATCAACTAGTATTGTAAGATCTGTTCACTTGAGAATGAACCATGGAGGTTCGAAACGTCGTGCAAATTATACAAATAAGTGTAATACACTCTATAGTAAATCACTTCTTTTCTTCACCTTAAAAGTACGAAAATGAGTTTTGGAGAACTCCTATTTCAATTAAGCCCTGATGCTAAGAAAATAGTTAGAGGGATAGAAGCCCTAAACCAGAAAATAATAAATACAGAATATGCGGTCATATTCAATGAAACATGTTTGAAAGAAAACCTGCTGCCAGTATACACCAATATATATATATATATATATATATATATATATATATATATATATATATATATATATATATATATATATATATATATAATCAACCCATCCTCCTGTTTACATAGTAGTGTTTGTAACTATGTGCACCGTGCCATAAAGATTGACGTACTAAGCAATTAGATAGTAGAATTTCGTACTATTCACTTTATAGTCTTAAGAAAATGAAGCTGAAATAAAAAACTTAAATATTCCTAGTCCAAAAAAAAATAGGCCTGGGACGGTTAGGTTAGGTTAGGTTAGGGTAGGTTAGGTTAGGTTAGGGTAGGTTAGGTTAGGTTAGGTTAGGTTAGGTTATGTTAGGTTAGGTTAGGTTAGGTTATGTTAGGTTAGGTTATGTTAGGTTAGGTTAGGTTAGGTTAGGTTAGGTTAGGTTAGGGTAGGTTAGGTTAGGGTAGGGTAGGTTAGGTTAGGTTAGGTTAGGTTATGTTAGGTTAGGTTAGGTTAGGTTAGGTTATGTTAGGTTAGGTTAGGTTAGGTTAGGTTAGGGTAGGTTAGGTTAGGGTAGGGTAGGTTAGGTTAGGTTAGGTTAGGTTATGTTAGGTTAGGTTAGGTTAGGTTAGGTTATGTTAGGTTAGGTTAGGTTAGGTTAGGTTAGGTTAGGTTAGGTTAGGTTATGTTAGGTTAGGTTATGTTAGGTTAGGTTAGGTTAGGTTATGTTAGGTTAGGTTAGGTTATGTTAGGTTAGGTTAGGTTAGGTTAGGTTAGGTTAGGTTAGGTTATGTTAGGTTAGGTTAGGTTATGTTAGGTTAGGTTAGGTTAGGTTATGTTATGTTAGGTTAGGTTATGTTAGGTTAGGTTAGGTTAGGTTATGTTAGGTTAGGTTAGGTTAGGTTAGGTTAGGTTATGTTAGGTTAGGTTAGGTTAGGTTATGTTAGGTTAGGTTATGTTAGGTTAGGTTAGGTTAGGTTAGGTTAGGTTAGGTTATGTTAGGTTAGGTTAGGTTAGGTTAGGTTAGGTTAGGTTAGGTTAGGTTATGTTAGGTTAGGTTAGGTTAGGTTAGGTTAGGTTAGGTTAGGTTAGGTTATGTTAGGTTATGTTAGGTTAGGTTAGGTTAGGTTAGGTTAGGTTATGTTAGGTTAGGTTAGGTTAGGTTAGGTTATGTTAGGTTAGGTTATGTTAGGTTAGGTTAGGTTAGGTTAGGTTAGGTTAGGTTGTCTTTGAAACATACATACAAAATAATTTCCGGTCTGTCCAAATGCAGTAAGCGCAATTTCTAATTTGTAATTGCGTTTAACGTCGGTATATGTACTATAGTTCTCGTCGTCATTCCATCTCTCATTACGACACACTGTCTTCAGTCAGAGTGGTACACCCTCATTGTCAAATGGGGACCTGAAGCACAATGGTCTATATCTTCGACGCTAAACAAGGGACCCCGGGTTCAGTCCTCGGGCGTGACAAATGGTTATATATGTTTCATTTACACTTGATGCCAACTTGGAAAGTGCCTAGTGACACTTGTGAACCAACTAGGAACGACAACACGCTGGACCTGATATCCACGAACAATGAGGAACTAATCAGAGATATTACTGTCTCAGACACTTCACACTCGGACCACAAGATCATTGAAGTACAAACTAACATTAATAACGGTAGTAGGCCCAAGAGAAACAACACTCGAGAAGGATTATTAAGTAACTTCAATTTTAATAATAAAGTTAGACTGGGAGACAATAAACAGGGAACTTACAAACATTTCACGGGAAACTGTTCTAAGTAATGCATGTCCTACACAAGGAATAGAAAAACTGACTTCTGAAGCAAATGAAGTCTGTCTGAAACATGTGCCTTTGAGGAAAGCCAGAAAGAGGTCCAACGTAGAAACAGAACGCAGACGACACTACAAAAGAGGAAAAAATAAGGGAAATGCTTAAACAGACACGACTCTCCATACAAGGAAGGAATAATTTAAACAATGAAATTGAATAAATCGAACAGAGACTGAAGCATTCGTATCAGATTGAAGAAAGGCAACTAGAACAGAAAGGAATTCAAGAAATAAAGAAAAATACAAATATTCCTTCACATATGTGAAATCAAAGGCAAAAACCACTGTTGGTATTGGACCTATTCGTATAAGTGAAGGTTCGAACACGGAGGATGACAAACAAATTAGTGAAATCCTAAGAAAGCAGTATGAGGACATGTTTAGCACTCCAAAAAACAGCATAAAAGTGGATGATCCGGACAACTTCTTTATGCGTGATATCCAAACACCTGTAAATATAACTGATATCAACACGAGCGTCTCAGAATTTGAAAGGGAAATTGATAACATGCTCATGCATTCAGTCCCGGGGCCAGATTCATGGACTTAAATTTTTATAAAGAAATGCAAGGTGCCAGTAGCACAGGCACTCAGTATAGTGTGGAGGATGAGCTTGGACACGGGGGAGATACCAGATGCACTTAAAGCAGCAGACACAGCCCCTCTACACAAGGGAGGGAGCAAAGCACTGGCAAAGAATTATAGACCAGTTGCACTAACATCCCACATAATAAAAGTATTTAAGAGAGCGATCAGGAGTCAGGTCACTAGTTTCATGGAAACCAATGACCTCCACAACCCAGACCAACATGGATTTAAAGCGGGAAGATCGTGCCTCTCACAGCTACTTGACCATTTGGTCACAGAGAGCTGTGGGAAGAACTCAACAAGAGGTTCCAGGAGGTCTTCATAATAGAACAAGGTGAGGTCACTGTGCTAGGATTAAGGGAGGTAAACCAGGCGGCCTTGGAAGAGTTCGAAATTACGTGAGAGGAGGTCAAGAGACACCTGCTGGATCTGGATGTTAGAAAGGCTGTTGGTCCAGACGGGATCTCACCATGGATATTGAAAGAGTGTGCAAAGGCACTTTGCTTGCCACTCTCCATAGTGTATAGTAGGTCACTGGAGACGGGAGACCTACCAGAAGTATGGAAGACGGCGAATGTGGTCCCAATATACAAAAAGGGCGACAGGCAAGAGGCACTGAACTACAGGCCAGTGTCCTTGACTTGTATACCATGCAAGGTGATGAAGAAGATCGTGAGAAAAAACCTGGTAACACATCTGGAGAGAAGGGACTTCGTGACAAATCGCCAACATGGGTTCAGGGAGGGTAAATCTTGCCTTACAGGCTTGATAGAATTCTACGATCAGGTGACAAAGATTAAGCAAGAAAGAGAGGGCTGGGCGGACTGCATTTTCTTGGATTGTGGGAAAGCCTTTGGCACAGTACCGCATAAGAGGCTGGTACATAAGCTGGAGAGACAGGTAGGTGTAGCTGGTAAGGTGCTCCAGTGGATAAGGGAGTACCTAAGCAATAGGAAGCAGAGAGTTACGGTGAGGGGTGAGACCTCCGATTGGCGTGAAGTCACTAGTGGAGTCCCACAGGGCTCTGTACTCGGTCCTATCTTGTTTCTGATATATGTAAATGATCTCCCGGAGGGTATCGTTTCATTTCTCTCATTGTTTGCTGACGATGCTAAAATTATGAGAAGATTTAAAACAGAAGAGGACTGTTTGAGGCTTCAAGAAGATCTAGACAAGCTGAAGGAATGGTTGTTAGAGTTTAACCCAACCAAATGTAATGTAATGAAGATAGGTGTAGGGAGCAGAAGCCAGATACAAGGTATCATCTGGGAGAGGAAATTCTTCTGGAGTCAGAGAAGGAAAAAGACTTGGGGGTTGATATCACGCCAGACCTGTCTCCTGCAGCACATATCAAGCGGATAACATCAGCGGCATATGCCAGGCTGGCCAACATACGAACGGCATTCAGAAACTTGTGTAAAGAATCATTCAGAACTTTGTATACCACATATGTCAGGCCAATCCTGGAGTATGCAGCCCCAGCATGGAATCCATATCTAGTCAAGGATAAGACTAAACTGGAAAAGGTTCAAAGGTTTGCCACCAGACTAGTACCCAAGCTGAGAGGTATGAGCTACGAGGAGAGACTACGGGAATTAAACCTCACTTCGCTGGAAGACAGAAGAGTTAGGGGAGACATGATCACCACATTCAAGATTCTGAAGGGAATTGATAGGGTAGATAAAGACAGGCTATTTAACACAAGGGGCACACGCACAAAGGGACACAGGTGGAACCTGAGTGCCCAAATGAGCCACAGAGATATTAGAAAGAACTTTTTTAGTGTCAGAGTGGTTGACAAATGGAATGCATTAGGAAGTGATGTGGTGGAGGCTGACTCCATACACAGTTTCAAGTGTAGATATAATAGAGCCCAATAGGCTCAGGAACCTGTACACCTGATTGACGGTTGAGAGGCGGAACCAAAGAGCCAGAGCTCAACCCCCGCAAACACAACTAGGTAAGTACAACTAGGTGAGTACTACGACAAAGTCACTGAGGCTTCTCTGAAGTCAAAGTGTTCTCTCAGTGACGTCACTGAGATCACTGAGAGAAGAAAAACAGAATGCAGGTATATGGTATGTAAAAACAGAATGCAGGTATGAATGTGGTATACAAAGACTTTGCAAAGGCATTCGATAAATGTGACCATGGAGTGATAGCGCACAAAATGAGGTCAGTGGGAATAACTGGTAAAGTAGGACGCTGGATACTCAGTTTTCTGTTGAACAGAACACAAAGAGTAACTTTACACCATATAAAATCGAGTCCAAGGGCAGTTAAAAGTAATATGTACCTCAAGGTACAGTTCTTGCACCACTGCTTTTCCATATTCTCATATCAGATATAGACTCAAATACAAGTCACATCTTTGTATCATCCTTTGCAGATGACACAAAAATCAGCATGAAAATTACCTCTGCTGAAGACATTGAAAAACTACAAGCAGATATTAATAAAGTTTTCGACTGGGCAGCAGACAATAACATGATGTTTAACAGTGATAAATTCCAGGTACTCAGGTACGGTAAAAATGAGGACCTTAAACATAATACAGGGTACAAAACACAATCAAATGTGCCCATAGTAGGAAAGCAGCATGTAAAGGATTTGGGAATAATGATATCTGACGACCTAACGTTTAGGGAGCATAACCAAGCAAATATTGCGTCAACCTGAAAAAATGATAGGATGGATTACGAGAACTTTCAAATCCAGGAATCCCATCACAATGGTTGTACTCTTCAAGTCACTTGTGTTATCCCGTCTTGAGTACTGCTCAGTACTCACTTTCCCCTTCAGAGCAGGAGAGATTACTGAAATAGAGTGAATACAGAGAACATATACGGCACGCATAGACGCAATAAAGCACCTAAATTATTGGGATCGTCTCAAAGCTCTCCAAATGTATTCACTAGAAAGACGACGAGAGAGATATCAAATAATATATACGTGGAAAATACTGGAGGGCCAGGTCCCTAATCTACACAGTAAAATAACAACATACTGGAGTGAACGATATGGAAGAAAATGTAGAATAGAACCAGTGAAGAGCAGGGGTGCCATAGGCACAATCAGAGAACACTGTATAAACATCAGAGGTCCGCGGTTGTTCAACGTCCTCCCAGCGAGCATAAGAAATATTGCCGGAACAACCGTGGACATCTTCAAGAGGGAACTGGATAGTTTTCTTCAAGGAGTGCCGGACCAACCGGGCTGTGGTGGGTATGTGGGCCTGCGGGCCGCTCCAAGCAACAGCCTGGTGAACCAAACTCTCACAAGTCAAGTCTGGCCTCAGGGCGGGCTTGGGGAGTAGAAGAACTCCCAGAACCCAATCAAGCAGGTATGCCTCATTTCACCTGTTAGTAAAGTGGTACCCCGGGAGTTAGGCAACTGTTGTGGGTCGCATCCTGGGGAAGGTCAGTTGTTGCATAGGGGACCTTGATAAGCCTAACTCTAGTCTTCCTGTCCCCGACATAGGGAAATAAATGCTGTTGTTGTTGTTGTTGTTTTAGATTTAGCTACTCAGAACGAAATGTCCATGTAGCACGGGCTATGGCGAGCCCGTAATGGGGTAATGGTTCCTTTGGACTCTGAAATAAATGTCTTCTAACACTCTATATATACGGCCTAAGATTCTGTTGTCACACACACCTGTCCCCTGGACAATACTGTTGTCACACACACACCTGTCCCCTGGACATAACTGTTGTCACACACACCTGTCCCCTGGACATAACTGTTGTCACACACACCTGTCCCCTGGACAATACTGTTGTCACACACACCTGTCCCCTGGACATAACTGTTGTCACACACACCTGTCCCCTGGACAATACTGTTGTCACACACACCTGTCCCCTGGACATAACTGTTGTCACACACACCTGTCCCCTGGACATAACTGTTGTCACACACACCTGTCCCCTGGACAATACTGTTGTCACACACACCTGTCCCCTGGACATAACTGTTGTCACACACACCTGTCCCCTGGACAATACTGTTGACACACACACCTGTCCCCTGGACAATACTTTTGTCACACACACCTGTCCCCTGGACATGCCTGTTGTCACACACACCTGTCCCCTGGACATAACTGTTGTCACACACACCTGTCCCCCGGACATAACTGTTGTCACACACACCTGTGCCCTGGACATAACTGTTGTCACACACACACCTGTCCCCTGGACATAACTGTTGTCACACACACACCTGTCCCCTGGACATTACTGTTGACACACACACCTGTCCCCTGGACATTACTGTTGTCACACACACACCTGTCCCCTGGACATTACTGTTGTCACACACACCTGTCCCCTGGACATAACTGTTGTCACACACACCTGTCCCCTGGACAGGCCTGTTGTCACACACACCTGTCCCCTGGACATAACTGTTGTCACACACACCTGTCCCCCGGACATAACTGTTGTCACACACACCTGTCCCCTGGACAATACTGTTGTCACACACACCTGTCCCCTGGACATAACTTTTGACACACACACCTGACCCCTGGACATAACTGTTGTCACACACACCTGTCCCCTGGACATAACTGTTGTCACACACACCTGTCCCCTGGACATAACTTTTGACACACACACCTGTCCCCCGGACATTACTGCCACATTGCATTCCAAACATTGATTTTGATCTTAGTTACCAATAAAAGAAGCCATTAGAACCCACATTGAGAGAACTGCCGATGTAGTTCCCAAACACTCGACATGAACCTTAAAGTTCCTACAACGTTATGAAGTCACAACGTAACAAAACATACGCATGTGGTCACGTTGTGGTCATGTTGGAGTGACGTTGAGGTCACGTTGGGGTGACGTTGGGGTGATGTTGAGGTCACGTTGGGGTGATGTTGAGGTCACGTTGGGGTGACGTTGAGGTCATGTTGGGGTGATGTTGAGGTCACGTTGGGGTGATGTTGAGGTCACGTTGTGGTCATGTTGGGGGTGATGTTGAGGTCACGTTGAGGTCACGTTGGGGTGACGTTGAGGTCACGTTGGGGTGATGTTGAGGTCACGTTGGGGGTGACGTTGGGGTGATGTTGAGGTCACGTTGGGGTGATGTTGAGGTCACGTTGTGGTCACGTTGGGATGACGTTGAGGTCACGTTGGGGTGACGTTGGGGTGATGTTGAGGTCACGTTGGGGTGATGTTGAGGTCACGTTGTGGTCACGTTAGGGTGATGTTGAGGTGACGTTGAGGTGACGTTGAGGTCACGTTGTGGTCACGTTGTGGTCATGTTGGGGTGACGTTGTAGTCACGTTGGGGTGACGTTGTGGTCACGTTGGGGTGACGTTGAGGTGACGTTGAGGTCACGTTAGGGTCACGTTGGGGTGACGTTGAGGTGACGTTGGGGTGACGTTGAGGTCACGTTGGGGTGATGTTGAGGTCACGTTGGGGTGATGTTGAGGTGACGTTGTCGTCACGTTGTGGTCACGTTGGGGTGATGTTGAGGTGATGTTGAAGTCACGTTGGGGTGATGTTGAGGTCACGTTGTGGTCACGTTGGGGTGATGTTGAGGTCACGTTGTGGTCACGTTGGGGTGATGTTGAGGTCACGTTGAGGTGACGTTGAGGTCACGTTGGGGTGATGTTGAGGTCACGTTGTGGTCACGTTGTGGTCATGTTGGGGTGACGTTGTAGTCACGTTGGGGTGACGTTGTGGTCACGTTGGGGTGACGTTGTGGTCACGTTGGGGTGACGTTGTGGTCACGTTGGGGTGACGTTGTGGCCACGTTGGGGTGACGTTGTGGTCACGTTATCTTGAGGTTATCTTGAGATGATTTCGGGGCTTTTAGTGTCCCCGCGGCCCGGTCCTCGACCAGGCCTCCACCCCCAGGAAGCAGCCCGTGACAGCTGAACAACACCCAGGTACCTATTTTACTGCTAGGTAACAGGGGCATAGGGTGAAAGAAACTCTGCCCATTGTTTCTCGCCGGCGCCTGGGATCGAACCCAGGACCACAGGATCACAAGTCCAGCGTGCTGTCCGCTCGGCCGACCGGCTCCCACCGGGGTGACCACAATTAATTATAATTAGGGTAATTAGGCTAGGATAGGTCTTAGTAGAAACATAAATACAAAACATTTTTTCCAGTTTGTTCAAATTCAGTACCAAATTCCACTTCGGCATTGTGTCAGTATATGTAGGATGGTCCACAGCGTTATTGTAAGTACTATCTAAACAGAAGGATGTGCTGTGATGTGCAGGGGGCCACATGTTTGCTGGTGTAGGGTGAGCTGTGATGTGCAGGTGGGCACATGTTTGCTGGTGTAGGGTGGGCTGTGATGTGCAGGGGGCCACATACTGGTGTAGGGTGGGCTGTGATGTGCAGGGGGCCACATACTGGTGTAGGGTGGGCTGTGATGTGCAGGGGGCCACATACTGGTGTAGGGTGGGCTGTGATGTGCAGGGGGCCACATACTGGTGTAGGGTGGGCTGTGATGTGCAGGGGGCCACATACTGGTGTAGGGTGGGCTGTGATGTGCAGGGGGCCACATACTGGTGTAGGGTGGGCTGTGATGTGCAGGGGGCCACATACTGGTGTAGGGTGGGCTGTGACGTGCAGGGGGCCACATACTGGTGTAGGGTGGGCTGTGATGTGCAGGGGGCCACATACTGGTGTAGGGTGGGCTATGATGTGCAGGGGGCCACATACTGGTGTAGAGTGGGCTGTGATGTGCAGGTGGGCACATACTGGTGTAGGGTGGGCTGTGATGTGCAGGTGGGCACATACTGGTGTAGGGTGGGCTGTGATGTGCAGGTGGGCACATACTGGTGTAGGGTGGGCTGTGATGTGCAGGTGGGCACATACTGGTGTAGGGTGGGCTGTGATGTGCAGGTGGGCACATACTGGTGTAGGGTGGGCTGTGATGTGCAGGTGGGCACATACTGGTGTAGGGTGGGCTGTGATGTGCAGGTGGGCACATACTGGTGTAGGGTGGGCTGTGATGTGCAGGTGGGCACATACTGGTGTAGGGTGAGCTGTGATGTGCAGGTGGGCACATACTGGTGTAGGATGTGCTGTGATGTGCAGGTGGGCACATACTGGTGTAGGATGTGCTGTGATGTGCAGGTGGGCGCATACTGGTGTAGGGTGAGCTGTGATGTGCAGGTGGGCACATACTGGTGTAGGATGTGCTGTGATGTGCAGGTGGGCACATACTGGTGTAGGATGTGCTGTGATGTGCAGGTGGGCACATACTGGTGTAGGGTGAGCTGTGATGTGCAGGTGGGCACATACTGGTGTAGGGTGGGCTGTGATGTGCAGGTGGGCACATACTGGTGTAGGGTGGGCTGTGATGTGCAGGTGGGCACATACTGGTGTAGGATGTGCTGTGATGTGCAGGTGGGCACATACTGGTGTAGGGTGAGCTGTGATGTGCAGGTGGGCACATACTGGTGTAGGGTGGGCTGTGATGTGCAGGTGGGCACATACTGGTGTAGGGTGGGCTGTGATGTGCAGGGGGCCACATACTGGTGTAGGGTGGGCTGTGATGTGCAGGTGGGCACATACTGGTGTAGGGTGGGCTGTGATGTGCAGGTGGGCACATACTGGTGTAGGGTGGGCTGTGATGTGCAGGTGGGCACATACTGGTGTAGGGTGGGCTGTGATGTGCAGGGGGCCACATACTGGTGTAGGGTGGGCTGTGATGTGCAGGTGGGCACATACTGGTGTAGGGTGAGCTGTGATGTGCAGGTGGGCACATACTGGTGTAGGGTGGGCTGTGATGTGCAGGTGGGCACATACTGGTGTAGGGTGGGCTGTGATGTGCAGGTGGGCACATACTGGTGTAGGGTGGGCTGTGATGTGCAGGTGGGCACATACTGGTGTAGGATGTGCTGTGATGTGCAGGTGGGCACATACTGGTGTAGGGTTTGTGGCCTCGTCATGTTTTCATGTGGGCAACTTGGTGTAGATATTGTCCATCTCTTTCTTTAGTGTTATTGCTCAGTGTGGCGTGGTGAACGTCCCGTGGAGGGCCCTTGAGGCAGTCATGGGCCCCTGTCACCTGTTATTACTTCTGCTGAGTTGTCCCCTCCCCCCTCGTCTCCCCCCTTCCCCCTCTCCCGCTCCCCCTCGTCTCCACTCTTTTCTCCCCCTCCTCTCCCACTCCCCCTCCCCCCTCACCCCTGAGCCAGTGAAGACAGTCGTAGTGTAGCCTCCTGGGACACATAAAGTATGCTACAGTTACATAGCACATGCTATGTGCTCTATAATGTTGTTCTCTGGAATTCTTATTGTATCTGGTTCCCTGAAGATTTCATTTTGTACAAACACACTTTGGAACTTTTCGTTTAATGTTTCACATTGTGTGTGTGTGTGTGTGTGTGTGTGTGTGTGTGTGTGTGTGTGTGTGTGTGTGTGTGTGTGTGTGTGTGTGTGTGTGTGTGTGTGTGTGTGTGTGTGTGTGTGTGTGTGTGTGTGTGTGTGTGTGTGTGTGTGTGTGTGTGTGTGTGTGTGTGTGTGTGTGTGTGTGTGTGTGTGTGTGTGTGTGTGTGTGTGTGTGTGTGTGTGTGTGTGTGTGTGTGTGTGTGTGTGTGTGTGTGTGTGTGTGTGTGTGTGTGTGTGTGTGTGTGTGTGTGTGTGTGTGTGTGTGTGTGTGTGTGTGTGTGTGTGTGTGTGTGTGTGTGTGTGTGTGTGTGTGTGTGTGTGTGTGTGTGTGTGTGTGTGTGTGTGTGTGTGTGTGTGTGTGTGTGTGTGTGTGTGTGTGTGTGTGTGTGTGTGTGTGTGTGTGTGTGTGTGTGTGTGTGTGTGTGTGTGTGTGTGTGTGTGTGTGTGTGTGTGTGTGTGTGTGTGTGTGTGTGTGTGTGTGTGTGTGTGTGTGTGTGTGTGTGTGTGTGTGTGTGTGTGTGTGTGTGTGTGTGTGTGTGTGTGTGTGTGTGTGTGTGTGTGTGTGTGTGTGTGTGTGTGTGTGTGTGTGGAAAAAAGTTGATTGACAGTTGAGAGGCGGGCCGAAAGAGTCAGAGCTCCCCTCCTTCCCCCGCAAGCACAAGGTGAATACACACCCACAAATGAAATGCATCAGGAGTGATGTGGCGGAGACAGACTTCATACACAGTTAAAATGTAAATATAACAGAGCCCAATAGACTCATCAACGTGTACACCAGTTGATTGGCAGTTGAGAGGCGGGACTAAAAAGCCGAAGCTCAACCCCCGCAGAGTACACTGAGCGAGTACACACGAAATGCAAAGCCTACAGATAGACGCCATTCAAACACTGACACACACACACACACACACACACACACACACACACACACACACACACACACACACACACACACACACACACACACACACACACACACACACACACACACACACACACACACACACACACACACACACACACAAACCAGGTAGATATACACAAACGGCCCGAGTAAGTTGCCATACAGACACACACTCCAGCACACACACTAATATACAGACCTCTCAGACGTGAGCGCATGCGCACGGGCTCTCGTCCTCGCATCCTGATACAATACGATATAGCGTAGTTTCCGATATAGTTTCCGGTGTGCATTACCAGGGCCGAACGGAACAATATACACCTGAAACACACACCTGAAACTATCACCAACACCAAATGAGGTTGTTCCATTTGCCGACGGGAGAGGAATTAAATGGTCTAATGCTTATCTAATTACGTGTGGCATTTAATTCTAATGTATTTTCGTGCCAGAGGCTGAGGAAGACTGGCTACAATATGCGAGGTGTTGTGAGCCGTGTCGCTTCACAACACCTTCTTCTCTTCATATGTTTACCTTGTAGCTCATGTTGTGAGTTGTGACCAGTTGTAGCTCAAGAATCCAACCGTTCCATGAACAATTCCACAAGGGCCTTGGTGAGGGTTCGAACCTATGTGCAGGATGTTCCCAGACGCGCTCTAGTCCACTGTACCACCACATGGTAAAGCTCTTGGACCCCCGCCTTTTTAACCAATTTATTTGTCCTCGTTTATGTCTGCTACATATACTTGTCTCTAACACACACACACAACAGCCCGTCCTCTTAAAATAACGCCGCTTTTCGCTCGTATGAGCGCTATGGCCAAAAATGGACGTAGTTTGAAACGAAATCGGCTCACTTTCGTGAGCCGATTTCGTTTGTACAATGTACTTTTTTCCACTTCGTCTAGAGACGAAGTGGAAAAAATGCTCAAGGAACTAAATAAGAACAAAGCAGTTGGTCCAGATGGAGTTTCACCATGGGTTCTGAGAGAATGTGCACCTGAGCTCAGCATTCCACTTCAACTGATTTTTCAGGCATCCCTGTTTACAGGAGTTGTAGCTGATGTGTGGAAAAAGGCTAACATAGTTCCAATCTACATAAGTGGAAGCAGGGAAGACCCCCTTAATTATAGACCGGTATCATTGACAAGTGTAATAGTGAAAATATTGGAAAAAATAATTAAAACTAAATGGGTAGAACACCTGGAGAGAAATGATATAATATCAGACAGAGAGTATGGTTTTCGATCTGGAAGATCCTGTGTATCGAATTTACTCAGTTTCTATGATCGAGCAACAGATATATTACAGGAAAGAGATGGTTGGGTTGACTGCATCTATCTGGATCTAAAAAAAGGCTCTCGACAGAGTTCCACATAAGAGGTTGTTCTGGAAACTGGAAAATATTGGAGGAGTGACAGGTAAGCTTCTAACATGGATGAAAAATTTTCTGACTGATAGAAAAATGAGGGCTGTGATCAGAGGCAGTGTATCGGACTGGAGAAATGTCACAAGTGGAGTACCACAGGGTTCAGTTCTTGCACCAGTGATGTTTATTGTCTACATAAAGGATCTACCAGTTGGTATACAGAATTATATGAACATGTTTGCTGATGATGCTAAGATAATAGGAAGGATAAGAAACTTAGATGATTGTCATGCCCTTCAAGAAGACCTGGACAAAATAAGTATATGGAGCGCCACTTGGCAAATGGAATTTAATGTTAATAAATGCCATGTTATGGAATGTGGAATAGGAGAACATAGACCCCACACAACCTATATATTATGTGAGAAATCTTTAAAGAATTCTGATAAAGAAAGAGATCTAGGGGTGGTTCTAGATAGAAAACTATCACCTGAGGACCACATAAAGAATATTGTGCTAGCCTATGCCACGCTTTCTAACTTCAGAATTGCTTTTAAATACATGGATGGCGATATACTAAAGAAATTGTTCACGACTTTTGTTAGGCCAAAGCTAGAATATGCAGCAGTTGTGTGGTGCCCATATCTTAAGAAGCACATCAACAAACTGGAAAAGGTGCAAAGACATGCTACTAAGTGGCTCCCAGAACTGAAGGGCAAGAGCTACGAGGAGAGGTTAGAGGCATTAAATATGCCAAAACTAGAAGACAGAAGAAAAAGCTGTGATATGATCATTACATACAAAATAGTAACAGGAATTGATAAAATCGATAGGGAAGATTTCCTGAGACCTGGAACTTTAAGAACAAGAGGTCATAGATATAAACTAGCTAAACATAGATGCCGAAGAAATATAAGAAAATTCACTTTCGCAAACAGAGTGGTAGACGGTTGGAACAAGTTAGGGGAGAAGGTGGTGGAGGCCAAGATCGTCAGTAGTTTCAAAGCGTTATATGACAAAGAGTGCTGGGAAGACGGGACACCACGAGCGTAGCTCTCATCCTGTAACTACACCTAGGTAATTGCACACACACACACACACACACACACACACACACACACACACACACACACACACACACACACACACACACACACACACACACACACACACACACACACACACATACAAACACACACACACACACACACACACACACACAACTGAAGAGTAAGGGGAGACATGATAACCACCTACAAAATTCTCAGGGGAATTGACAGGGTGGACAAAGACAAACTCTTCAGCACGGGTGGGACACGAACAAGGGGACACAGGTGGAAACTTAATACCCAGATGAGCCACAGAGACGTTAGAAATAATTTTTTCAGTGTCAGAGTAGTTAATAAATGGAATGCACTAGGAAGTGATGTGGTGGAGGCTGACTCCATACACAGTTTCAAATGTAGATATGATAGAGCCCAATAGGCTCATGAATCTGTACACCAGCTGATTGACAGTTGAGAGGCGGAACCAAAGAGCCAGGACCTAGATTCAGGAAGCTCTGTGTATTTCTTCGTAAGTGGGTTTGCTACGAAGGTTCCTAAGTGCGCCCTAAGAAGATGCTTAGGTGCTATTCAATAAGGTATACTTAGGAAGAAAAATTGTTGGTTCACCTGCGTGCCGATAGAGGTCACTACTGTGTTTCGTTTGGCCAATCAGAGAGCAGCAACATTCTTCATATTGAAGATTTAGCGCTGGCTTATCGCAGCTCTACTGCCGCCTATTTACGTCGAATTTTCTTATAAAATTAGTATATTTCGAAGTAAAACAATGTTTTTTCAACTTCTACAGCCAGCACCGACATTGTAGTAAACAAATATGTTACATTTGTTGTTTACCTACGTAATTCTAAGAGATACTGTGTAGCTGTCCTTGTTGCTCGGAAGATGCGCTGACAATTATTGTATATATTTACTGAATTTACCCAAGGGCCACTAACTATCTAGTGACCTCGAAGAGGACAGAAAGCCGGCGGCTTGTTGAAGGGCCCGCCAATGGTCTTAATTACATTTTTTAGCTGGAATTTGGCATTTACGGCTTCAGCGGGTAGGCGGTTCCATGGGTTTATAGCCCTCTTGGTGGAAAAAACATCTGTTTTCAGTCCTACTTGAGAGAACATACTCTCCAACACTATATCTGTGATTGTCCTGTTATCAGTGACTTCATACCAAATGGTATGAGGTATTTTGAGCTCTGTAATTACTTCATACACTCAGGAATATTGGAAGATATTCTTGTGCTGCACCCAGATTTTGCCAGTGGAGGCTAATAGATCAGCATTAAGTACTTTGTTCTCTCCTAATTCCATGTATGACTGGCCATCCTGTGAGGTGAGCTTGTAGCTGGTTTTTGATCTACACTGTGTGGTCCTTTAGACAGAATAGGGAAGCAGCACATTGCTGTGTATACCTAAACATGTTTAAAAATACATTGTTTGAGAGGAGTTTTGTAGAAACTGGTAAGAGTAATTATAATATAATGTTTCCATGATTCAGTGCTTACCTCTTGTGAAAATTGCTTAGAGTTGTTTAGTCAGAGTTTATTTGTTTTTTGTATTGAGGCTGGTATTTTCTAAATTGATTCCATGTACAGTATGTCTAACCATCCTGTGAGATGGGAGTATTAGATAAACTTATAGCTAGTTTTTTATCTACACTGTGTAATATTCCATATAGAATAGGGTAGCAGCACATTGCTGTGTATACCTAATCTTCTTAATAAAAAAAATCAGTAATAAAGATTTTAAATTATAGTTTGTATTATTACAAATACAGTACTGTATTATCCTTATTAAATCATGTTGACCATGGATCATTAAGATCTCATGTTGATATGTAATACAAGTCATATTTCTTTTGAACTGCTAATCCATGCTAATCATTCATTAAATTGTGTATTATGTCTCAATTTTTCACTTCCTTGGATATACTGTACAGTACAAAAAGATAGGATAAAAATAAACCAGTAATATTTCTTTCATTATATTTTTCATTTAAATAACTGCATCAATATTTTTACAGCTGACAGGATTTGTTTTACCATACAGGTGCATTATTTGTTAAAAAAAATTTGGTTTATTGTTACACACAATGGTGCTACATAGCCTTCCCAGCTTGGTGCCTTCTTTTAATACTTACTGATTAAAAAATAAATAATAAATACATTTTATTCAGGAAAAGTACATACAGTTGATTTACAAACATAATGTTGGATTTATAGACAGAGCTAGTACATACAATACCTAAAGCCACTAATACTCATAGCATTTCGGGCAAGGTGTGGGGGAAAAAACACAGACTAAAACTTAGTAATCGGGATTAGGTATAAATTGTGTTGAAAGAAGGAATAAAAAATACAAAAAGGGGGGTTAGCATAGCATAACTCAGCAATTGCACATGTTGGTGAACAGCGTTGTTTAAAAAATAGCAAGACATGGGTTGACATTTAGGAGGTAAGTTAGGTTACATGGAGTTAATTAGGCAGTACTTGGTTTAACTCTTAAACTGGTTGAGAGAGGTACAGCCTTTGACATGATTCGGGAGGTCATTCCACATTCTGGGTCCCTTGATTTGTAGAGCACTTCTAGTTTGGTTACACACAGCCAAATTGAGTAACAGGAAGAGGTCTTGGACACAAATTTGTTCCATGCTAAATGTAGAGGAATCAGCTGAGTATTCCTCAAATAAAATAAGTTGCCTCAGCTTATAAGGTAAATAAAATAAGCATTTCTCAAATAATTAGCTGCCTCACCTCACTGCCTTACTGCTACATAGCCTTCCCGGCATGGTGCCTTCTTTTGATAATTACTTGTTCCACACCCAAATTGTATAACAGGAAGAGGTCTTGGACCCCTCCTTCCCACTCTCTTTTTTAATAATCTACAGTATATAGTCATAATTATAGCTTTAAGTATTCAATGAATAAAGTTTGTGACATTTTTACCCTTCTCCTTACCTAACATCATTTGTGCAGCATATTTTTATTTTATGTCTCACCCAGATTTAATTTCAAAATAAAACCAAACTAAATAAATTAGAAATGGGTATGTATAGCTAAGGTACACTCTTACTACTAGGTGAACAGGGGCATTTGGTGATAGTAAATGATCCCATCAGGCAGGGCTCATCACCTTCTCTCATATTTCATGTTCACCAGTGTTTATTTACTTAATAACTACTGGTATAATATCTTGCTATTATAAAACTAATTCTACTATCATCAAACACATATTTACTTCAAGTTTCAAGCAGAGAATGCATATATAACTAACACGAAGGATTCCTCTTCACTAGATTCACCAGCTATAATATTTTGGTCATGTTCCAATATCATAAATCGATCCCAGTGTTATGTAGTAGAGAAAAAATGACTTATATCCAGTTTACGTAAAGCTACGAGTGGTCGAAACCACACTTAAATCCCGGAATGAACTTACGAAGGTTTTTCCACTTAGGGTACCTACTTGAATACGGACCTAGCCGCCACGAAGGCGCTAAGAAGGAATTCGCTCTTAGCTAAGAGGAAAAACCTTCGTAAGTACCTTCCTGAATCCGGCCCCAGAGCTCAACCAGGAAGCAACCCGTAGGAGCTGTCTAGCTACCAAGTACCTATATACTGCTAGGTGAACAGAGGTATCGGGGTGAAAGAAACTGCCCATTTGTTTCCGCCATCGCCGAGGATTGATCGTCGGATCCTGGGATTACGAATACCGAGCGCTGTTTACTCAGCCATCAGGCCCCTTGGTGTGTGTGTGTGTGTGTGTGTGTGTGTGTGTGTGTGTGTGTGTGTGTGTGTGTGTGTGTGTGTGTGTGTGTGTGTGTGTGTGTGTGTGTGTATGTGTGTGTGTGTGTGTGCGCGCGCGCGTGTGTGTGTGTGTGTGTATTTCGTGTATATACACACGAGCGCGCCCAAAAGTGGGTTTGGACGTGAGTAGGAATGACAAAGTATTTGAATAATTCTGTAGTTTAGAGTTAAGTTACGATTTTCCCAATGAGAACGTCCCTTAGGAAACTACTTTTCCTTAAGGCAAAGTGTGTCCGCCGACGGCCTGGAGGCCCGACAGGTGTGACCTGTCGACCCATTATTCTGGTAAAGGATAGCTGACAGACTAACTATGCCTCTTTGTATTAGAGTAAACCTTATGGTCTTCCAGTTAGGAAATAGAAGAGAGATTTTGTCATTTTTTGGAGTATATTTCCACCGGGTTGTCATAGGATATACCCATATCCCCCACCAGGAAGTCATGAAGTATACCCATATCCCCCACCAGGTTGTCATGAAGTATACCCATATCCCCCACCAGGTTGTCATGAAGTATACCCATATCCCCCACCAGGTTGTCATGAAGTATACCCATATCCCCCACCAGGTTGTCATGAAGTATACCCATATCCCCCACCAGGTTGTCATGAAGTATACCCATATCCCCCACCAGGTTGTCATGAAGTATACCCATATCCCCCACCAGGTTGTCATGAAGTATACCCATATCCCCCACCAGGTTGTCATGAAGTATACCCATATCCCCCACCAGGTTGTCATGAAGTATACCCATATCCCCCACCAGGTTGTCATGAAGTATACCCATATCCCCCACCAGGTTGTCATGAAGTATACCCATTTCCCCCACCAGGTTGTCATGAAGTATACCCATATCCCCCACCAGGTTGTCATGAAGTATACTCATATCCCCCACCAGGTTGTCATGAAGTATACCCATATCCC
This sequence comes from Procambarus clarkii, assembly GCF_040958095.1. Classification (NCBI taxonomy): domain Eukaryota; kingdom Metazoa; phylum Arthropoda; class Malacostraca; order Decapoda; family Cambaridae; genus Procambarus; species Procambarus clarkii. The sequence goes on from NC_091189.1 coordinate 41,871,522, forward strand.
CCACCAGGTTGTCATGAAGTATACGCATATCCCCCACCAGGTTGTCATGAAGTATACCCATATCCCCCACCAGGTTGTCATGAAGTATACTCATATCCCCCACCAGGAAGTCATGAAGTATACCCATATCCCCCACCAGGTTGTCATGAAGTATACCCATATCCCCCACCAGGTTGTCATGAAGTATACCCATATCCCCCACCAGGTTGTCATGAAGTATACCCATATCCCCCACCAGGTTGTCATGAAGTATACTCATATCCCCCACCAGGTTGTCATGAAGTATACCCATATCCCCCACCAGGTTGTCATGAAGTATACGCATATCCCCCACCAGGTTGTCATGAAGTATACCCATATCCCCCACCAGGTTGTCATGAAGTATACGCATATCCCCCACCAGGTTGTCATGAAGTATACCCATATCCCCCACCAGGTTGTCATGAAGTATACCCATATCCCCCACCAGGTTGTCATGAAGTATACCCATATCCCCCACCAGGTTGTCATGAAGTATACGCATATCCCCCACCAGGTTGCCATGAAGTATACCCATATCCCCCACGAGGTTGTCATGAAGTATACCCATATCCCCCACCAGGTTGTCATGAAGTATACGCATATCCCCCACCAGGTTGCCATGAAGTATACCCATATCCCCCACCAGGTTGTCATGAAGTATACTCATATCCCCCACCAGGTTGTCATGAAGTTGTGACGGTAACGCGTTGGTGTTCGGCTGTTTCAAAAGCTAGGGGTATGGCCTCGTCACATAAAGAAACAAAAAGAGAAAATCTGGAACTTTCGTCTGTTGTAAGGCAATGGGAAGACACACAAAACGCAAGTAAATTTAACAATGAAATTTTAATTACGTTAGAAAAGCAAACCATGAATAAAATGGACATAAAAATTGTAACATAAATCAATCAAACAAAATAATAAGAATAATCACTGGCGAATGAAAAGTTACGTTAAGACAAGTGAATAATAGACAAGTGAATAATAGACAAGGAGATATATGAGTGCAGGAATATTGGCTTCAAGCTGCCAACTCCCTTAGTACACGTAAGCCAGGGCTTAGTCTACCAATGAGACGTGTTAACTTGTGGAAAGCAAGGGATATTCTGAGGACTGTAGGTCGTGGTGGCTCAGACATCAGCTAGTGTGGCGGGTGGAGGGAGCAGGTGCGACGGGCACCAGCCAATCAGCGATGGGCAGGCGACGGACAAGTAGTTTGCTGGTTTGAGTGGCGGAGGTGGAGCAGGTGTTCCCGGTGCTGAATACGTTTGCTCTCTGGGCAAACCTTGGTGTTGTACTTGTTGGATATATCTTCTATATTAGTTGTTAGTGTTGTTATTAGTTGTATAGGGACGTACTTAGGAGGGAAGAGCAGGCTCAATCTCTCTTGAAGGAGATTATCGTCACAAAGTATACCCATATCCCCCACCAGGTTGTCATGAAGTATACCCATATCCCCCACCAGGTTGTCATGAAGTATACCCATATCCCCCACCAGGTTGTCATGAAGTATACCCATATCCCCCACCAGGTTGTCATGAAGTATACCCATATCCCCCACCAGGTTGTCATGAAGTATACCCATATCCCCCACCAGGTTGTCATGAAGTATACCCATATCCCCCACCAGGTTGTCATGAAGTATACCCATATCCCCCACCAGGTTGTCATGAAGTATACCCATATCCCCCACCAGGTTGTCATGAAGTATACCCATATCCCCCACCAGGTTGTCATGAAGTATACCCATATCCCCACACCAGGTTGTCATGAAGTATACCCATACCCCACCAGGAAGTCATGAAGTATACCCATATCCCCCACCAGGTAGTCATGGAGTATACTCAAGTCATAGAGCCATAACCGGTTTACAAATATTCAGTCCATAACCAAATATGGATTGACTCTACTGGGCACTGTCGACCTCTCACCACATCACGAATACTTTACGTAATCGACCAATGCGTCAGAATGTGACGTATTAGTACAGAATATAACACCGTATTATTGACGCTTTGGCCTCGATAGGTCAGGGGGGGGGGTCCTTGGGGTCGTACATTTCTGGTTGTACGACTCCAAGCACCTGTTAGTCAAGTTAGCACCTTGGTTGTTAGTCAAAACAGTCGTATTTCTTACGGAGTGGCAAATTTAGAGAGCGGGCAACACAGCAAGCGTGGCTTACTTGACTTATACTAGAGTAAACTGCCAATTAGAGCGTGGCCAATTAACCTATCGACCTTAGACAGTTCTCAAGTAACAGCCATGACAAACGCAAACGGCAAAAAAATTCAATATTCGTAAAGGACAGTTATCGTAAATCACAGAGTAACAGAGAGGGATAGGGAAGGTCCCTGGCATAAGAGGGAGTCGGGTTTCTCCATCAATTCCTACCAGCTGACTGTGGCCGATGTTTTCGCAGAGGTCAGCACGCCACCGCTCTCCTGATGGTATTTGTGGACTAATCTGATGGGTTGAGCCCTTACTAATCTGATGGGCTGCGTCCCATGCTGAAGCTTAGCCCGTGTTGGGTGTATCAGGTCTGGCGTATGCATATTGTATTCTTTCTTTGCTCTTCAAGAAGTGTATGAATATACCGGGATTATTTTCTTTGGTGTTTTGATGTTGCTATATATAGTGAGAACTGTCTCCATGAGCGCTAGGACTCATCACTTAAGTGTTTCACTTACGAAACCTGTACATCTTTCCACGATGGCGGCTTGGTTTATATTTATTAAACAGTTTATGAGCTCCGAAGCACTACGAGGTCGTTAATAACACCATATTCCTTGGATTGTACAATTCCTACCTGTTTAATAAATGTAAACAGCGCCTCCATATTTAAGATATACAGGTTTCGTAAGAGGTATAAGTCCTTGGTGAATCTTGGTCCTGGCTCACGGATTTTATCTTGGGGAGAAGTGTGTTGTGTTTTAAATTTTGTATGAAGAGTTGTTAAGTTTGAAGCTGGGGTTGTATAGTAAGTAACTGTTGTTGTTGTTGCCAAAGATAAGGTTAAAGATGCAGGCGATGAGTCACGATAACGTGGCTAAAGTATGTTGACCAGACCACACACTAGGAGGTGAAGGGACGACGACGTTTCGGTCCGTCCTGGACCATTCTCAAGTCGATTGTCCAGGACGGACCGAAACGTCGTCGTCCCTTCACCTTCTAGTATGTGGTCTGGTCAACAAGCTTAAAGATGTAACTACATAATTTGTAAGTTGTTGGTGTAGTCAAAGGTAAGCTTAAAGCTGAAGTTACATAATACATATGTTGTCGGCCTCCCAGAGCCACTTTACTCCTGTACTCACCTGTGCAAAAAAGCTAAAGAATTATATATAATTAAACCTTTATTTTGGATAAACTGTTGATGTCTGTCATCAACTATTAAACTCCGCATAAGCGTCTTCGATCCTATCGAACGTTTAGCACCAATGGTGTCAACTCTAGGGATACAACTAGAGTATTCCTGGCTCTTATAATAACTCTCTCTCTATTAAGACTTAGGCTCAAAGTTCATAATCTATTATGACGCTTGAAGCGTGAAATGATCGTTGGCATAGCTCCATAAATCTATGTCAATTTTCGATCTAAATTCCTGTGTATCTCTCTTGTGACTGAAGCAACAACCTCTGAATATATATATGTCGTATTTATCATATATATGTGAATTAAGTGGAGTTTACTTAGCGAGAAAGAGAGGCATAAGGACAGAACAATGGCTGCCGTCTCAAGCATACACAAGCACACCTCTGGAAAATTTACCGTTGGAAAAGCAGAAATATGCGAGTTGGATAAAAAATTGTGAGAGAAAATAAAAGTGTGTGAAGTATGAGAGAGCAGGTGAGAGACAGCAGAGTTACAGAAGGTGAGAGAGAGAGCAGGGTGAGAGTGAGCAGGGTGAGAGAGAGAGCTGGAGGAGAGAAAGCAGGATGAGAGAGAGAGCTGGAGGAGATAAAGCAGGATGAGAGAGAGCAAGGTGAGAGAGAGCAGGGTGAGAGAGAGCAGGGTGAGAGAGTGCAGGGTGAGAGAGAGAGAGAGAGAGAGCAGGGAGAGAGAGAGAGCAGGGTGTGAAAGAGAGAGCAAGGTGAGAGAGAGCAGGATGAGAGAGAGAGAGAGCAGGATGAGAGAGAGAGAGAGAGCAGGATGAGAGAGAGAGAGAGAGCAGGATGAGAGAGAGAGAGCAGGGTGAGAGAGAGGAAGGTGAGAGAGAGAGAGCAGGGTGAGAGAGAGAGAGCAGGATAAGAGAGAGAGAGCAGGGAGAGAGAGAGAGAGCAGGGTGAGAGAGAGAGAGCAGGGTGAGAGAGAGAGAGCAGGGTGAGAGAGAGAGCAGGGTGAGAGAGAGAGCAGGGAGAGAGAGAGAGAGCAGGATAAGAGAGAGAGAGCAGGGAGAGAGAGAGAGAGCAGGGTGAGAGAGAGAGAGCAGGGTGAGAGAGAGAGAGAGAGAGCAGGGTGAGAGAGAGAGAGCAGGGTGAGAGAGAGAGAGCAGGGTGAGAGAGAGAGCAGGGTGAGAGAGAGTGCAGGGTGAGAGAGAGAGAGAGCAGGGTGAGAGGGAGAGAGAGCAGGGTGAGAGAGAGAGAGCAGGGTGAGAGAGAGAGCAGGGTGAGAGAGAGAGAGCAGGGAGAGAGAGAGAGAGCAGGGAGAGAGAGAGAGAGCAGGGTGAGAGAGAGAGCAGGGTGAGAGAGAGGAAGGTGAGAGAGAGAGAGCAGGGTGAGAGAGAGAGAGCAGGATAAGAGAGAGAGAGCAGGGAGAGAGAGAGAGAGAGCAGGGTGAGAGAGAGAGCTGGAGGAGAGAAAGCAGGGTGAGAGAGAGAGCTGGAGGAGAGAAAGCAGGATGAGAGAGAGCAAGGTGAGAGAGAGCAGGGTGAGAGAGAGCAGGGTGAGAGAGTGCAGGGTGAGAGAGAGAGAGAGAGAGAGCAGGGAGAGAGAGAGCAGGGTGTGAAAGAGAGAGCAAGGTGAGAGAGAGCAGGATGAGAGAGAGAGAGAGCAGGATGAGAGAGAGAGAGAGAGCAGGATGAGAGAGAGAGAGAGAGAGAGAGAGAGAGAGAGAGAGAGAGAGAGAGAGAGAGAGAGAGAGAGAGAGAGAGAGAGAGAGAGAGAGAGAGAGAGAGAGAGAGAGAGAGAGAGAGCAGGATGAGAGAGAGAGCAGGGTGAGAGAGAGGAAGGTGAGAGAGAGAGAGCAGGGTGAGAGAGAGGAAGGTGAGAGAGAGAGAGCAGAGAGCAGGGTGAGAGAGAGAGAGAGCAGGATAAGAGAGAGAGAGCAGGGAGAGAGAGAGAGAGCAGGGAGAGAGAGAGAGAGCAGGGTGAGAGAGAGAGAGCAGGGTGAGAGAGAGAGAGAGAGAGAGCAGGGTGAGAGAGAGAGCAGGGTGAGAGAGAGAGAGCAGGGTGAGAGAGAGAGAGCAGGGTGAGAGTAGTGGTAACAATGAGTGTAGTCGTGCCTACAGGGTGCTGGCCACACGGGACGACCTGCCCAACAACCTCCCCTCCCCATGGTAGCTCCCTCACACACACAAACTCGCGTCTAAAGGAAAAATGTTTTGAATCGTCGCCAAATCAGTCTTCACTAAGTTATGACCGGTAATACAAATCCAGGAGAGCGCTGGTCTCCGAGGCAGTCGACAGTGATGAATGGAAAACCCAGCAATTACGATGTACACGGAACTTGCACACAGCAAAAATATCCCACATTCTTAAGGCTTTAAACATAAGTGTTGATTTCTATTTTGTGAACACAGTTAAGAAAATGCTGCTTAAGACCTCCCGTGATGCCTTTTGCTGTGATGCAAATCAGATACAAATCAGATAGTGATGCCTTATCAGATACCTCGTGAAAGATATGATAAGATGTGTATCAGTCAGACCGGAAAGTTCTTGACCAAATGAAGTGACCAGCATGTATATAGTGTCATGTGAAGGACAGCAATCCGATGCATTTTACGTTCAACTTCGTGGTTTATAACATCCGGTTAATTATTTGGCCTTATGCAAAGACCATGACCATTAATAACCCTTTAAAAAAGACCTTTAATAAACCTTTTATCGACAGAAATATAACTAAATCTATCTTCACCAGATATAGTGAGAATATGTTAAATATAAGCCTTGGGTTATATAAAATGTAAAAAGGTTTAGCTAAAAGACACGATTATAAGATTATGGAAAATAGTGCAGTATAGTATTAGTCTTCTGTGCTCCCACACAGTTAGTACCTACGGGCTCACCATAGCCCGTGCTGCTTGGCACTAATTGTTCCAGGTAGCGAATCTTTAACAACAACAACAATGCTCTGACACAGTTGAAGTGTCAGTTGGTGCCTCTAGTGCCTTAGTGTGTGTCAACTCTTATGAAGGTGACACACCTCAACCTCGTCCATTGTGGCGTTATTCACGGAACAACGATGTTCCCTTGTTTACATTTGTTGTCATTTGATTAAATAAGGCTTATCCCTTTTTTTGGTAAATTTTGTGTGTGAAATATTTCGGTGTTTAGGGGATCGAACGTGGACCTTGTTGGGGGCAGGCGGTGTGTTGGTTCTCTCCGTCCCTGACTACTCTGGTGGGATAGTCCCTGACTTCTGGTGGGATAGTCCCTGACTACTCTGGTAGGATAGTCCCTGACTACTCTGGTAGGATAGTCCCTGACTACTCTGGTAGGATAGTCCCTGACTATTCTGGTGGGATAGTTCCTGACTCATCTGGTGGGATAGTCTCTTACTCTTCTGGTGGGATAGTCCCTGACTTCTGGTGGGATAGTTCCTGACTTCTGGTGGGATAGTCCCTGACTATTCTGGTGGGATAGTCCCTGACTTCTGGTGGGATAGTCCCTGACTTCTGGTGGGATAGTCCCTGACTTCTGGTGGGATAGTCCCTGACTTCTGGTGGGATAGTCCCTGACTTCTGGTGGGATAGTCCCTGACTTCTGGTGGGATAGTCCCTGACTTCTGGTGGGATAGTTCCTGACTCATCTGGTGGGATAGTCTCTTACTCTTCTGGTGGGATAGTCTCTTACTCTTCTGGTGGGATAGTCTCTTACTCTTCTGGTGGGATAGTCCCTGACTTCTGGTGGGATAGTCTCTTACTCTTCTGGTGGGATTGTCTCTTACTCTTCTGGTGGGATAGTCTCTTACTCTTCTGGTGGGATAGTCCGCTGACTTCTGGTGGGATAGTCCCTGACTTCTGGTGGGATAGTCGCTGACTTCTGGTGGGATAGTCCGCTGACTTCTGGTGGGATAGTCCCTGACTTCTGGTGGGATAGTCCCTGACTTCTGGTGGGATAGTCCCTGACTTCTGGTGGGATAGTCCCTGACTTCTGGTGGGATAGTCCCTGACTTCTGGTGGGATAGTCCGCTGACTTCTGGTGGGATAGTCTCTGACTTCTGGTGGGATAGTCCCTGACTTCTGGTGGGATAGTCCCTGACTTCTGGTGGGATAGACCCTGACTTCTGGTGGGATAGTCGCTGACTTCTGGTGGGATAGTCCTTGACCCGTAGATGTGTGAACTAATCACGTGATGACAAATGTGTCAGTGTCAGACCACGGAGGAGGAAATGAAACAGGAATTTCCTTAAGTACTTTCGTATTAATAATACAGACCCTTCAGACCCTTCTGAAGATGTATTATTAAATACGAAAGTACTTAAGGAAATTCCTGTTTCATTTCTTCCTCCGTGGTCTGACACTGTTATATATATATATATATATATATATATATATATATATATATATATATATATATATATATATATGAATGAAAACTCACACCCCAGAAGTGACTCGAACCAATACTCCCAGAAGCAACGCAACTGGTAACTACAGGGCGCCTTAATCCGCTTGACCATCACGGCCGTCAAAAGGAAGTGATAGCCGAGGCTATTTGAGCCACTTCCCCGACGGCAACTCGGATGGTAATCTTGGGCATAGCATTTCACCAAATCACCTCATTCTTTGGGGCACACGTGAGGAACACAAATTTGTGTTCCTCACGTGTGCCCCAAAGAATGAGGTGATTTGGTGAAATGCTATGCCCAAGATTACCATCCGAGTTGCCGTCGGGGAAGTGGCTCAAATAGCCTCGGCTATCACTTCCTTTTGACGGCCGTGATGGTCAAGCGGATTAAGGCGCCCTGTAGTTACCAGTTGCGTTGCTTCTGGGAGTATTGGTTCGAGTCACTTCTGGGGTGTGAGTTTTCATTCGCATATAGTCCTGGGGACCATTCAGGCTTGTTCGCATATATATATATATATATATATATATATATATATATATATATATATATATATATATATATATATATATATATATATGTCGTACCTAGTAGCCAGAACGCACTTCTCGGCCTACTATGCAAGGACCGATTTGCCTAATAAGCCAAGTTTTCATGAATTAATTGTTTTTCGACTACCTAACCTACCTAACCTAACCTAACCTAACTTTTTCGGCTACCATACCTAACCTAACCTATAAAGATAGATTAGGTTAGGTTAGGTAGGGATGGTTAGGTTCGGTCATATATCTACGTTAATTTTAACGCCAATAAAAAAAAATTGACCTCATACATAATGAAATGGTTAGCTTTATCATTTCATAAGAAAAAAATTAGAGAAAATATATTAATTCACGAAAACTTGGCTTATTAGGCAAATCGGGCCTTGCATAGTAGGCTGAGAAGTGCGTTCTGGCTACTAGGTACGACATATATATATATATATATATATATATATATATATATATACAAGCTTATATATATATATATATAAGCTTGGGATTACTATGCCCAAGATTACTATCCGAGTGCCGGCGGTGGGGTGGTTCAAATAGCCTCGGCTATCACCTCATTATGTCCGGTCGTGATGGTCAAGTGGATTAAGGCGTCTTGTACATACCAGTTGCGTTGCTTCTGGGAGTATGGGTTCGAGTCACTTCTGGGGTGTGAGTTTTCAGTTATATATATATATATATATATATATATATATATATATATATATATATATATATATATATATATATATATATATATATATATATATATATATATATAATCAATGAGTTGTGTGACATATATGATGAGTTATTGACCTTTACGATGAGTTAGATCATAAATTGCATGAGTTAACATGAGGTATTTGTGAGGTGTGGACGAGGACCTGGACCCATATTCACGAAGCAGTTACGCAAGCACTTACGAACGTGTACATCTTTCCTCAATCTTTGACGGCTTTGTTTACATTTAATAAACAGTTTACAAGCATGAAAACTTGCCAATCAACTGTTGTTATTGTTATAAACAGCCTCCTGGTGCTTCGGAGCTAATTAAGTGTTTAATAATTATAAACAAAGCCTCCAAAATTTGAGGAAAGATGTACAGGTTCGTAAGTGCTTGCGTAACTGCTTCGTGAAACGAGGACCTGGCCGCAGAGGAAGGATGAGAAGGCTGAACACATAACTAGCCATAAACGTGTCCAATATCGATAACATTTATCATGTGTTATCAATTCTAGGGGCAATCAACATATATTTATCGAGGGCTGATATTCACATAACCAGTCCCTAACAGCCTTGTTACACCGTAAAAGCAACGGTGTAGTTAGGTTGTGTGTGTTGAGACTTGTTGTGAGCGAACAGTGTGAGGACACCACTCCAGCACTCAGTGTCCCCGCCTGTGTACAGTGTGAGGACACCACCCCAGCACTCAGTGTCCCCGCCTGTGTACAGTGTGAGGACACCACCCCAGCACTCAGTGTCCCCGCCTGTGTACAGTGTGAGGACACCACTCCAGCACTCAGTGTCCCCGCCTGTGTACAGTGTGAGGACACCACCCCAGCACTCAGTGTCCCCGCCTGTGTACAGTGTGAGGACACCACCCCAGCACTCAGTGTCCCCGCCTGTGTACAGTGTGAGGACACCACCCCAGCACTCAGTGTCCCCGCCTGTGTACAGTGTGAGGACACCACTCCAGCACTCAGTGTCCCCGCCTGTGTACAGTGTGAGGACACCACCCCAGCACTCAGTGTCCCCGCCTGTGTACAGTGTGAGGACACCACCCCAGCACTCAGTGTCCCCGCCTGTGTACAGTGTGAGGACACCACCCCAGCACTCAGTGTCCCCGCCTGTGTACAGTGTGAGGACACCACCCCAGCACTCAGTGTCCCCGCCTGTGTACAGTGTGAGGACACCACTCCAGCACTCAGTGTCCCCGCCTGTGTACAGTGTGAGGACACCACCCCAGCACTCAGTGTCCCCGCCTGTGTACAGTGTGAGGATACCACCCCAGCACTCAGTGTCCCCGCCTGTGTACAGTGTGAGGACACCACTCCAGCACTCAGTGTCCCCGCCTGTGTACAGTGTGAGGACACCACCCCAGCACTCAGTGTCCCCGCCTGTGTACAGTGTGAGGACACCACCCCAGCACTCAGTGTCCCCGCCTGTGTACAGTGTGAGGACACCACCCCAGCACTCAGTGTCCCCGCCTGTGTACTGTGTGAGGACACCACCCCAGCACTCAGTGTCCCCGCCTGTGTACAGTGTGAGGACACCACCCCAGCACTCAGTGTCCCCGCCTGTGTACAGTGTGAGGACACCACCCCAGCACTCAGTGTCCCCGCCTGTGTACAGTGTGAGGACACCACCCTAGCACTCAGTGTCCCCGCCTGTGTACAGTGTGAGGACACCACTCCAGCACTCAGTGTCCCCGCCTGTGTACAGTGTGAGGACACCACCCCAGCACTCAGTGTCCCCGCCTGTGTACAGGGCGTGCCGCTGCCAGGCTTGGACCCGGCCTCCGCCTGGAGGGTCCGGGGTGTACTTGGGGCTGTGTTGGGTTTGTTCCAGTCCTGTGTACCGTCCTTCAGTCCTGTGTACCGTCCTTCAGTCCTGTGTACCGTCCCTCAGTCCTGTGTACCGTCCTTCAGGCTTGTGTACCGTCCCTCAGTCCTGTGTACCGTCCCTCAGTCCTGTGTACCGTCCTTCAGGCTTGTGTACCGTCCCTCAGTCCTGTGTACCGTCCCTTAGTCCTGTGTACCGTCCCTCAGTCCTGTGTACCGTCCCTTAGTCCTGTGTACCGTCCCTCAGTCCTGTGTACCGTCCTTCAGTCCTGTGTACCGTCCTTCAGTCCTGTGTACCGTCCCTCAGTCCTGTGTACCGTCCTTCAGGCTTGTGTACCGTCCCTCAGTCCTGTGTACCGTCCATTAGTCCTGTGTACCGTCCCTCTGTCCTGTGTACCGTCCTTCAGTTCTGTGTACCGTCTCTCAGCCCTGTGTACCGTCCCTCAGTCCTGTGTACCGTCCCTCAGTCCTGTGTACCGTCCCTCTGTCCTGTGTACCGTCACACAGCCCTATGTACCGTCCCTCAGTCCTGTGTACCGTCCTTCAGTTCTGTGTACCGTCTCTCAGCCCTGTGTACCGTCCCTCAGTCCTGTGTACCGTCCCTCAGTCCTGTGTACCGTCCCTCTGTCCTGTGTACCGTCACACAGCCCTATGTACCGTCCCTCAGTCCTGTGTACCGTCCCTCAGTCCTGTGTACCGTCCTTCAGTTCTGTGTACCGTCTCTCAGCCCTGTGTACCGTCCCTTAGTCCTGTGTACCGTCCCTTAGTCCTGTGTACCGTCCCTTAGTCCTGTGTACCGTCCCTTAGTCCTGTGTACCGTCCCTCAGTCCTGTGTACCGTCCCTCAGTCCTGTGTACCGTCCCTCTGTCCTGTGTACCGTCACACAGCCCTATGTACCGTCCCTCAGTCCTGTGTACCGTCCTTCAGTTCTGTGTACCGTCTCTCAGCCCTGTGTACCGTCTCTCAGCCCTGTGTACCGTTCCTCAGTCCAGTGTACCGTCCCTTAGTCCTGTGTACCGTCCCTCAGTCCTGTGTACCGTCCCTCAGTCCTGTGTACCGTCCCTCAGTCCTGTGTACCGTTCCTCAGTCCTGTGTACCGTCCATCAGCCCTGTGTACCGTCCCTCAGCCCTGTGTACCGTCCCTCAACCCTGTGTACCGTCTCTCAGCCCTGTGTACCGTCCCTCAGCCCAGTGTACCGTCCCTCAGTCTTGTGAACCGTCCCTCAGCCCGGTGTACCGTCTCTCAACCCTGTGTACCGTCCCACAGCCCAGTGTACCGTCCCTCAGGCCTGTGTACCGTCCCTCAGCCCTGTGTACCGTCTCACAGCCCTGTGTACCTTAAGGACAGGGAGCCTGTACTTTGGATTCTGGAGGTCCCCCCTGGGTCAGCTGGTGACCTCGCGCAGTGTGCAACCCACAACAGTTGTGTTAATCCGGAGTACCTAATTCATGCTAGGTGTGGAGGCATTAGATATAAGGAAACATGCCCAACAGTATCCTGCCCGGGTGTTGAAGCCTGGTCCCTGGGTTGTGAGGGCAGAACGTAGACCACTCTGCTACACGACCAACCACAATTGAGCAATGTTAGGAGAGGAGAGGTGGTGGTGTATACATGCGAGAGGAGAGGTGGTGGTGTATACATGCGAGAGGAGAGGTGGTGGTGTATACATGCGAGAGGAGAGGTGGTGGTGTATACATGCGAGAGGAGAGGTGGTGGTGTATACATGCGAGAGGAGAGGTGGTGGTGTATACATGCGAGAGGAGAGGTGGTTGTGTATACATTCGAGAGGAGAGGTGGTGGTGTATACATGCGAGAGGAGAGGCGGTGGTGTATACATGCGAGAGGAGAGGCGGTGGTGTATACATGCGAGAGGAGAGGTGGTGGTGTATACATGCGAGAGGAGAGGTGGTGGTGTATACATGCGAGAGGAGAGGTGGTGGTGTATACATGCGAGAGGAGAGGTGGTGGTGTATACATGCGAGAGGAGAGGTGGTGGTGTATACATGCGAGAGGAGAGGCGGTGGTGTATACATGCGAGAGGAGAGGCGGTGGTGTATACATGCGAGAGGAGAGGTGGTGGTGTATACATGCGAGAGGAGAGGTGGTGGTGTATACATGCGAGAGGAGAGACGGTGGTGTATACATGCGAGAGGAGAGGTGGTGGTGTATACATGCGAGAGGAGAGGCGGTGGTGTATACATGCGAGAGGAGAGGCGGTGGTGTATACATGCGAGAGGAGAGGTGGTGGTGTATACATGCGAGAGGAGAGGTGGTGGTGTATACATGCGAGAGGAGAGGCGGTGGTGTATACATACGAGAGGAGAGGTGGTGGTGTATACATGCGAGAGGAGAGGTGGTGGTGTATACATGCGAGAGGAGAGGTGGTGGTGTATACATGCGAGAGGAGAGGTGGTGGTGTATACATGCGAGAGGAGAGACGGTGGTGTATACATACAAGAGGAGAGACGGTGTAGTATACATACAAGAGGAGAGGCGGTGGTGTATACATACGAGAGGAGTGACGGTGGTGTATGCATACAAGAGGAGAGACGGTGGTGTATACATGCGAGAGGAGAGGCAGTGGTGTATACATACAAGAGGAGAGACGCTCGTGTATACATAGTGTATGAGGTGAGTGACAGTGAGATAATATCCGTGAATATTATCACCGTAATATTAATTGTTTATTCAATCCGCTCCATCTCGCCACTACGTTAAAAATACAACTGTTTAGCCTAATCAGAAACGTTCAAACCCAAGCAACCCGCCTAACCTAACGAGGCCGATGTATAGAAAACGGGACTATTATGTTACTTTCATTGTTGCTAACTTGTTGTATTTTAACGAATTGGTCGATTTCGTTGAAAAAGCGACGCATTAGAGGGCGATGACGGGCTGAACCATCAAATATTCGAGCCAGAGGGGAATAGGCTCCCATAAACCTATTAAAAACGCCAATATATTAGGCCTAGCTAGATTAAGCTCTCTCTCTCTCTCTCTCTCTCTCTCTCTCTCTCTCTCTCTCTCTCTCTCTCTCTCTCTCTCTCTCTCTCTCTCTCTCTCTCTCTCTCTCTCTCTCTCTCTCTCTCTCTCTCTCTCTCTCTCCCTCTCCCAGGAATGGACAAATCACCTGACTATTCTTGCCCAATAATAGTCGCTTCCATAAAACAATACCAGTTATTAGTGTATCAGAAGTAAAGAAATGGTCACTTTTATAAACGGTTTGATTAATATCCTTGTTACTCGGCCTGTTAGGTTGTTAGTGCGGTCAAACAACCCTGTTGTAGGTCTGGCTGCTCTTGGGTAAATTGTCTATACATATGAATTCCTTTGTGTTACTGAAACAGAGGTAAAAAATTGCTGCTCAGGTATTGAATACATGTCACTGCTCTATACATGTTGACGGCTGTCGGTGGATGTATACACAGACCAGTCAACGCTATTTATATGTATATACAAACCAGCCAGTGCTTCTTATAGTGTATACATAGACCACCCAGTGCTCCTTAAAGTGTATACAGACCATGCAGTGTTCCTTATGTGTATACATACAGCAGCTATTGCTCCTTATGTGTATGCATACAGTAGCCATTGTTACTTATGTGTATACATACAGTAGCCACTGCTCCTTATGTGTATACATAAAGCAGTCATTGTTCCTTATGTGTATACATACAGCAGCCATTGCTCATTATGTGTATACATAAAGCAGCCATTGTTCCTTATGTGTATACATACAGCAGCCATTGCTCCGTGCATGTATACATACAGCAGCCATTGCTCCGTGCATGTATACATACAGCAGCCATTGCTCCGTACATGTATACATACAGCAGCCATTGCTCCGTGCATGTATACATACAGGAGCCATTGCTCCGTGCATGTATACATACAGGAGCCATTGCTCCGTGCATGTATACATACAGGAGCCATTGCTCCGTGCATGTATACATACAGGAGCCATTGCTCCGTGCATGTATACATACAGCAGCCATTGCTCCGTGCATGTATACATACAGGAGCCATTGCTCCGTGCACGTATACATACAGGAGCCATTGCTCCGTGCACGTATACATACAGGAGCCAGGAGGCTGAGCCAACTTGTAACAATATAGAGGAAGGTGGCCAACATGCCCCAGCTGAGAGACCCACTATGTGCTCCGCTACCCAACATATGTTGTATGCAAATTGCTGAAGCTCTGTGAGGTAATTGTGTGTTTGAAGTTACTGAGCTATAATGATTGTCTTTTGTTTTATATATTAGAAAGGAAAAGTATATGTATTTGTAAATGTATTTTTTCGCATATTTGTTGAGAGGATAGTGAAGTTAAGAGTGTTAGGCCTCCCCCCCCCCTCGTCCCGGGATGGATATTGTCTATCTGATGGATCAATCGGTCTTGGATAGATAACAATCCGCTTTGTTGTCTAACTTTGTTATCTAACTTTTTATTCTGTCATTGCCACCCAGTTTTGTCAGGAGATATTTAGTAGATATATTTGTTATCGTTGCTACTCGGCGTTGTCACCTGACTTTCGTTATATATATATATATATATATATATATATATATATATATATATATATATATATATATATATATATATATATATATATATATATATATATATATATATATATATATATATCGTAATATCGTAATAACTTATTACATTTTCAAAGACTTTAGTTTACACACACACAACTATAACCTGCAAACACTAAACTACTATGCTATCATTTAAACAGCTTTCATCTTGTATACCTGCATTTGGGTGAGGTGATATGTTACAACAGTTTTGGATGAGGTGAACAAAACTTTCAACACAAGACAGAGCAAACTTTCAACGCAAGACAGAACACGGAGCAATGGGTATAAATTGGGTAAACTAAAGGGAAGAATGGAAGTAACTACAAAGGGCCTATTGGCCCATATTTCTTGATGCTTCTATATTGGTGCGGAGTCTTGAAATGGGTAGAATATAGTTGAAAAAGAAACATAAGAAATATTGAGAAAATTTGTGTTACAATTATTAATCTTACTTTTTCGGTCATATTTGATAACATATATATAATATTGTGTGTCAGTATTTTGTTCATATGTGATGTGGGTCAGTATACTTCGAACCAACGACCATGTATTGTTCAGTTTTAACTGGTTCAGTTACATTATGGAAGCATTTAACAAGAGGCAGGTAGGGAGTACTGGGAGGGAGGAAGAGATGAATTAACACAACAGAATAATACACACGGCGTTCTGTAATCAACTCATGTGGGCATATATCAACTTACATTTGAGGGGCATGTTGGTCCTGTACTCGTAGTACAAGACGAGTACAAGAGAGTACATAAAACATACAACTGGTACATCAGGTGATGTAACAGTACATCACGAGTACAACTGGTAGTGTACTCTTTGTACACGACCAGTTCAGAAAGCCATAAACAGTTTAGAAAGGTTACACACGAGCTGTGTGTTTAGTGTTCTCTTCCTGTGCCCTCATTCAGCGGGCAAAATAATTTATATTTATCCTTGACTTACTGGGTGCCTTGTACAAAGCATCTCACTAGAGAGATCAAACAGGTCACCGCTTCTCTGGGTCCTTGTTGACGGCCTGGGAGTTGATGATATGAAGCACGTGTGTGTGTAGGTAATGCTACTTAAGTGGCCATGTGAACTGCTACACCTGAAAGGAGAGCAGCTGTCAGTGCTCGGTAAGTGGACATTGAAGCGCACTCCACAACAGCTTGTGCTAATGAACACCACACACGAACACAACGACCTTGTCAGAGGTATGCCACCAGACTAGTTCCGGAACTGAGAGCTATGAGCTACGAGGAAAGGCTAAGGGAGCTGAACTTCACGTCCTTGAAAAACAGAAGAGTAACGGGGAGACATGATAACCACCTAGAAAATTATCAGGGGGAATTGACAGGGGGTGGACAAAGACGAACTCTTCAGCACGGGTGGAACACGAACAAGGGGACACAGGTGGAAACTTTGTACCCAAATGAGCCACAGACACATAAGAAAGAATTTTTTTCAGTGTCAGAGTAGTTAACAGATGGAATGCATTAGGCAGTGATGTGGTGGAGGCTGACTCCATACACAGTTTCAAGTGTAGATATGATAGAGCCCAGTAGGCTCAGGAACCTGTACACCAGTTGATTGACAGTTGAGAGGCGGGACCATAGAGCCAGAGCTCAACCCTGCAAGCACAACTAGGTGAGTACACACACACACACACACACACAGACACAGACACAGACACACACACACACACACACACACACACACACACACACACACACACACACACACACACACACACACACACATAGCTAACCAGGAATAGCTAACCAGGGAATAGCTAACCAGGAACCACTGGAAGAGTTTGAGATTACCAGTGGGGAAGTAAGGAAGTGTTTACTAGAGTTGGACGTGACAAAGGCTATAGGCCCAGATGGAATCTCCCCTTGGGTTCTAAAGGAAGGAGCAAGAGAACTGAGCCTACCACTCTCCATAGTGTATAACAAATCACTGGCAACAGGGGAACTGCCAGATATTTGGAAAGCAGCTAACTTAGTCCCGATATACAAGAAAGGGGATAGACAGGAGGCACTGAACTACAGGCCTGTGTCCCTAACCTGCATACCATGCAAGCTGATGGAGAAGATTGTGCGAAAAAAAACTAGTGGAGCATCTGGAGCGAAGGAACTTTGTAACACAGCATCAACATGGGTTCAGGGATGGCAGGTCCTGCCTCACAGGGTTACTTGAATTCTACGACCAGGCAACAAAAATAAGGCAAGAAAGAGAAGGGTGGGCAGACTGCATATTTTTGGATTGTCAGAAAGCCTTTGATACAGTGCCACACAAGAGGCTAGTGCGAAAGTTGGAGATGCAGGCTGGAGTGAGAGGGAAGGTACTCCGGTGGATAGAGGAATACCTAAGCAACAGGAGACAACGAGTCTGTGTGAGGGGTGAGGTCTCAGATTGGCGAGACGTCACAAGTGGAGTCCCGCAGGGGTCAGTCCTTGGACCTATACTGTTTCTGGTATATGTAAATGATCTCCCAGAGGGTATAGATTCGTTCCTCTCAATGTTTGCCGACGATGCAAAAATTATGAGGAGGATTGAAACAGAGGATGATAGTAGGAGGCTACAAGATGACCTGGATAGACTGAGTGAATGGTCCAACAAATGGCTGTTGAGGTTCAACCCGAGTAAATGCAAAGTAATGAAACTAGGAAGTGGAAACAGGAGGCCAGGCACAGGATACAGAATAGGAGATGAAGTACTTAATGAAACAGACAGAGAGAAAGATCTAGGAGTTGATATCACACCAAACCTGTCTCCTGAAGCCCACATAAAGAGAATAACGTCTGCGGCATATGCGAGGCTGGCTAACATCAGAACGGCGTTCAGGAACCTGTGTAAGGAATCATTCAGAATCTTGTACACCACATATGTAAGACCAATCCTGGAGTATGCGGCCCCAGCATGGAGCCCGTACCTTGTCAAGCACAAGACGAAGCTGGAAAAAGTCCAAAGGTATGCTACTAGACTAGTCCCAGAACTAAGAGGCATGAGTTATGAGGAAAGGCTGCGGGAAATGCACCTCACGACACTGGAAGACAGAAGAGTAAGGGGGGACATGATCACAACCTACAAAATCCTCAGGGGAATCGACCGGGTAAACAAGGACGAACTTTTCAACACTGGTGGGACGCGAACAAGGGGACACAGGTGGAAGCTGAGTACCCAAATGAGCCACAGAGACGTTAGAAAGAACTTTTTCAGTGTCAGAGTAGTTAGCAAATGGAATGCATTAGGAAGTGATGTGGTGGAGGCTGACTCCATTCACAGTTTCAAATGTAGATATGATAGAGCCCAATAGGCTCAGGAATCTGTACACCAGTTGATTGACGGTTGAGAGGCGGGACCAAAGAGCCAGAGCTCAACCCCCGCAAGCACAATTAGGTGAGTACAATTAGGTGAGTACACACACACACACACACACACACACACACACACACACACACACACACACACACACACACACACACACACACACACACACACACACACACACACACACACATACACACACACACACACACACACACACACACACACACACACACACACACACACACACACATACACACACGCGCGCTACAGGGGTTAGGTAGCTGAGCGGACAGCGCGCAGGACTTTTAATTCTGTGGCCTGGGTTCGATTCCCGGACCAGGCAGAAACAAATGGGCAAAGTTTCTTTGCCCCCTGATGCACCTGTTACCTAGCAGTAAATAGGTACCTGGGAGTTAGACAGCTGTTAGAAATAGATGAAATGTTCACACGAAAAATTAACAGAACGAGGGAACATGGGTGGAAGCTGGAAGTTCAGATGAGTGACAGAGATGTTAGGAAGTTTTCTTTTAGCGTGAGAGTAGTGGGAAAATGGAATAAACTTAAGGAGCAGGTTGTGGAAACAAACTCTCTTCATAATTATAAAACTAGATATGATAGTGAAATGGGACAGGAGTTATTGCTATAAACAACCGATGGCTAGAAATGCGAGATCCAAGCGATCCCTGTATAGACACAGAATTGTGTGTGTATACAGAGCAAGTGACCATTGTGTCGTGGTAGTACACTACATGCTGGACCTCAGGACAGTGCCCTTAAGACCAGGAGTCAGGGAAGGGAGAGCAGCAGACTATATAACAGCAGACAACATGACAGTAAGAGAGTGTCTGGGAAGTGTACACTGGGAGGAGGACCTTACAGGGAACACCGTCCAGGAAATGATAGACCAAGTAAACCTGAAGTACTCAGAGGCAGAAGACAGGTCCACGCCACCATTAAGGGATAAAAGTAGTAGAACATATAATAACCTGAGGCTCAAGAGACAGTGTCAGGAAGCAAAGTAACACAGCAAGAGGGAGTGGAGGAAATAGAGAAGATAAAGGACAGAGGTTAACGGGTTACATGCAACACGGCCACGAATGACGACATCAACATTAGAAGATTGGCAGAAAGAAACTATCAAGATAATATTGTCACCAAAGCAAAGAGACAGAAACTCCCACATAACCGTATAAGAAGGAAAATGACAGTGAATGACCACGTGACCGGGTTAAGAAAAAAGGGGAGGCCAGTATACAGAAAATGATAAAGACATTTGTGAGGAGCTGAATGCCAGCTTCCATGGAGCGTTCACTGCCGAGCCTGGACAGCTCCCGGAGCTAGATGAGGAAGCAGCTCCCTGATGAGAAACTACTAAATATTGAGGTAACAGCTGAGGAAGTAAGACTACAACTAGCATCACTGGATGTAGCTAAAGCTATTGGGCCTTATAGAGTAGCACCATGGCTGTTAAATGATGCAGCACAGGTCCTAAGCATACCTCTTGCACTAATCTTTAATGAGTCCCTTACAAGGGGGGGGGGGGTATTGCCCAGCTGCTGGAAGAAGGCTAATGTGGTGCCAATCTACACGAAAGGAGAGGGAGAAGAAGCACTTAACTAGAGACCAGTGTTGCTCACAAGCATTCCTTGCGAAGTACATGCAATAATTATAAGGTTAAGCCTAGTTGCACAACTAGAAAGAATTAGGTCTGTAAGTAAACAACAACGTGGCTTTAGAGAAGAGAACTCATGCCTGACAGCCCTCCTGGAGTTTTATGATAAGATAACGAAAATAAGGCACGACAGAGAAGACTGGGCAGAGTGCATATTTCTGGACTGCCAAAATGCCTTTGATACAGTACCACACAGGAGGCTACTATACAAACTTGAGAGGCAGGCGGGAATAGGCGGCAACGCATTAACACCAGTAAGAGTTCAACACCAGCAAGTGTAAGGTGATGGAAATGGGATCAGTAACCAGAAGACCGATAAGCCGATACATGATGAAGGTATGCAGGCGATGAGTCCCAATAACGTGGCTGAAGTATGTTGACCAGACCACACACTAGAAATTGAAGGGACGACGACGTTTCGGTCCGTCCTGGACCATTCTCAAGTCGATTGTGAATGGTCCAATCGACTTGAGAATGGTCCAGGACGGACCGAAACGTCGTCGTCCCTTCAATTTCTAGTGTGTGGTCTGGTCAACATGATGAAGGTAAACCACCTCCCTATAACGACTAGAGAACAAGATCTGGGAGTGGACATAACACTGAACCTAACTCCAGAGGCTCATATAAATAGAATAACGTCAGCCGCATACTCTACTCTGGCTAAAGTCAGAACATCCTTCAGGGACTTTAATAAGGAGGCTTTTACATCATTGGCCTCACATAGGCGGTATACAGTACTTCGAGTATGCCGCCCCATCTTGGTGCCCCCATCTAAAAAAAACACATATAAGGAAGCTCTTTAATTTAATTTACTTTTATTTTACGGCTTCTGCGTGCAGTCGATTTATATGTATATATATTACGGTATGAGTGATAAAGCAGCGGGTGAAGAAAGAAAGATGCTAAATATGTTGTAAGCTTACCTGAGAGGTCAGGAGCAGACTAAGATGGCCACATGTCATTAAACCTTTCTCAAAATTCTCAAATAAAAAAAAACTTTCTCTTTCTGCTGTGGCGAGGCTGCTGCTGTGGTGAGGCTGCTGCTGTGGGGAGGCTGCTGCTGTGGGGAGGCTGCTGCTGTGGGGAGGCTGCTGCTGTGGTGATGCTGCTGCTGTGGTGATGCTGCTGCTGTGGTGATGCTGCTGCTGTGGGGAGGCTGCTGCTGTGGGGAGGCTGCTGCTGTGGGGAGACTGCTGCTGTGGGGAGACTGCTGCTGTGGGGAGACTGCTGCTGTGGGGAGACTGCTGCTGTGGGGAGACTGCTGCTGTGGGGAGGCTGCTGCTGTGGGGAGGCTGCTGCTGTGGAGAAGCTGCTGCTGTGGTGCTGCTGCTGCTGTGGTGATGCTGCTGCTGTGGGGAGGCTGCTGCTGTGGGGAGGCTGCTGCTGTGGGGAGACTGCTGCTGTGGGGAGACTGCTGCTGTGGGGAGACTGCTGCTGTGGGGAGGCTGCTGCTGTGGGGAGGCTGCTGCTGTGGGGAGGCTGCTGCTGTGGTGCTGCTGCTGCTGTGGTGATGCTGCTGCTGTGGGGAGGCTGCTGCTGTGGTGAGGCTGCTGCTGTGGGGAGACTGCTGCTGTGGGGAGGCTGCTGCTGTGGTGAGGCTGCTGCTGTGGTGAGGCTGCTGCTGTGGTGAGGCTGCTGCTGTGGTGAGGCTGCTGCTGTGGTGAGGCTGCTGCTGTGGTGGTGCTGCTGCTGTGGGGAGGTTGTGCTGCTGTGGTGAGGCTGCTGCTGTGGGGAGGCTGCTGCTGTGGTGAGGCTGCTGCTGTGGGGAGGCTGCTGCTGTGGGGAGGCTGCTGCTGTGGCGAGGCTGCTGCTGTGGGGAGACTGCTGCTGTGGGGAGGCTGCTGCTGTGGGGAGACTGCTGCTGTGGGGAGGCTGCTGCTGTGGTGATGCTGCTGCTGTGGTGATGCTGCTGCTGTGGGGAGGCTGCTGCTGTGGTGAGGCTGCTGCTGTGGTGATGCTGCTGCTGTGGTGATGCTGCTGCTGTGGTGATGCTGCTGCTGTGGGGAGGCTGCTGCTGTGGGGAGGCTGCTGCTGTGGGGAGGCTGCTGCTGTGGGGAGACTGCTGCTGTGGGGAGACTGCTGCTGTGGGGAGACTGCTGCTGTGGGGAGGCTGCTGCTGTGGGGAGGCTGCTGCTGTGGGGAGGCTGCTGCTGTGGTGCTGCTGCTGCTGTGGTGATGCTGCTGCTGTGGGGAGGCTGCTGCTGTGGGGAGACTGCTGCTGTGGGGAGGCTGCTGCTGTGGTGAGGCTGCTGCTGTGGTGAGGCTGCTGCTGTGGTGAGGCTGCTGCTGTGGGGAGGCTGTTGCTGTGGTGAGGCTGCTGCTGTGGTGAGGCTGCTGCTGTGGTGATGCTGCTGCTGTGGGGAGGTTGCTGCTGTGGGGAGGCTGCTGCTGTGGTGAGGCTGCTGCTGTGGAGAGGCTGCTGCTGTGGGGAGGCTATTGCTGTGGGGAGACTGCTGCTGTGGGGAGGCTACTGCTGTGGGGAGGCTGCTGCTGTGGGGAAGCTGCTGCTGTGGGGAGGCTGCTGCTGTGGGGAGGCTGCTGCTGTGGGGAGGCTGCTGCTGTGGGGAGGCTGCGGCTGTGGGGAGGCTGCTGCTGTGGGGAGGCTGCGGCTGTGGGGAGGCTGCTGCTGTGGGGAGGCTGCTGCTGTGGGGAGGCTGCGGCTGTGGGGAGACTGTTGCTGTGAGGAGGCTGCGGCTGTGGGGAGGCTGCTGCTGTGGGGAGGCTACTGCTGTGGGGAGGCTGCTGCTGTGGGGAGGCTGCTGCTGTGGGGAGGCTGCTGCTGTGGGGAGGCTGCTGCTGTGGGGAGGCTGCTGCTGTGGGGAGGCTGCGGCTGTGGTGAGGCTGCTGCTGTGGGGAGGCTGCGGCTGTGGGGAGGCTGCTGCTGTGGGGAGGCTGCTGCTGTGGGGAGACTGCTGCTGTGGGGAGGCTGCGGCTGTGGGGAGACTGTTGCTGTGGGGAGGCTGCTGCTGTGGGGAGACTGCTGCTGTGGGGAGGCTGTTGCTGTGGGGAGGCTACTGCTGTGGGGAGGCTGCTGCTGGGGGGAGGCTGCTGCTGTGGGGAGGCTACTGCTGTGGGGAGACTGCTGCTGTAGGGAGGCTGCTGCTGTGGGGAGGCTGCTGCTGTGGGGAGGCTGCTGCTGTGGGGAGGCTGCGGTTGTGGTGAGGCTACTGCTGTGGGGAGGCTGCGGCTGTGGGGAGGCTGCTGCTGTGGGGAGGCTACTGCTGTGGGGAGACTGCTGCTGTGAGGAGGCTGCGGCTGTGGGGAGGCTGCTGCTGTGGGGAGACTGCTGCTGTGGGGAGGCTGCGGCTGTGGGGAGGCTGCTGCTGTGGGGAGACTGCTGCTGTGGGGAGGCTGCTGCTGTGGGGAGACTGCTGCTGTGGGAAGGCTGCTGCTGTGGGGAGGCTGCTGTTGTGGGGAGACTGCTGCTGTGGGGAGGCTGCGGCTGTGGGGAGACTGTTGCTGTGGGGAGGCTGCTGCTGTGGGGAGACTGCTGCTGTGGGGAGGCTGCTGCTGTAAGGAGGCTGCGGCTGTGGGGAGGCTGGTGCTGTGGGGAGGCTGCTGCTGTGGGGAGACTGCTGCTGTGGGGAGGCTGCGGCTGTGGGGAGACTGTTGCTGTGGGGAGGCTACTGCTGTGGGGAGGCTGCTGCTGTGGGGAGGCTGCTGCTGTGGGGAGGCTACTGCTGTGGGGAGACTGCTGCTGTGGGGAGGCTGCGGCTGTGGGGAGGCTGCTGCTGTGGGGAGACTGCTGCTGTGGGGAGGCTGCGGCTGTGGGGAGGCTGCTGCTGTGGGGAGACTGCTGCTGTGGGGAGGCTGCTGCTGTGGGGAGACTGCTGCTGTGGGGAGGCTGCTGCTGTGGGGAGGCTGCTGCTGTGGGGAGACTGCTGCTGTGGGGAGACTGCTGCTGTGGGGAGGCTGCGGCTGTGGGGAGACTGCTGCTGTGGTGAGGCTGCTGCTGTGGGGAGACTGCTGCTGTGACGAGGCTGCTGCTGTGGGGAGGCTACTGCTGTGGGAAGGCTGCTGCTGTGGTGAGACTGCTGCTGTGGGGAGGCTGCGGC